>NC_057851.1:72233049-72533049 GCF_015237465.2 Chelonia mydas | reverse complement strand
TTATATAAGTGACCATTTATCACTAAGTCCAGTTTGTCTAGGTGGCAAGATAGACTGGAGAGTCTACGAGGACTGTCTGTGACCACATGGTAAGACTGGTATAGTGATCCAAGAGTTCACATTTGGTACTGGCTTGGTGAAATCTAGTTACAGAACACATCACCAGTTTGGGGTGCCTGCCCTGTTTTCAACAGTCTGCCCTGAGGGAGGCACTCACAGTTGTGAGCCACTTCAGACAGTATGACCTATATAATCACTTATCCCCAGGAGCTGGGGCTCTGGAAAATACCAAAATCACAAGAGCTGGCAATGCTGTACTTGCAGCTTCTGCATTAGGCTGCCAGACTACTTCCACTTGGGATTTATTTTTAATGCCACTAATTTAATGACAAATTCTACTACCTTTATTCATGCTGAGTAACACTGTAACAGAGTTACTGTGCTGTCTGTCTGGGTGAGTGGGTGTCTCTTGGCACAGGAAGCCCTTATTGGGTATGGCTTCTCCCAGAGAGGAAGAACTGCTGCCTCAGGAAGTAACTTCGAGAAGTTGAGGTATATAATTTCTGCGATGGTGAGAGAGAGGAAGCAGTTGTTGATACCAGCGACACCAGTAGCAGGAGTGGAGCTACCTGTGTACCGTCTTTCACCAATAAAAAGATGTGGTTCTGATGCTAATCTGAGCTTGTGCCAGTGTCATTATTCTGGGGACTCTGCCTGGATGTTCTAACTTGCCAATAACCACTTAAGGATGAGTGATTGGTAGAAACTGGGCCTTTACAGTCAGAATTTCAAGTGTTCTGGTGGGCGGCTGAGTGAAAAGAGAAAGTCCTCTGTGTTTGTAGGGCAAACACGCTCTCAGATTCACAGTGGACAGCCATGACCAAAGACCGAGCCATGCTTTTGTGGCTGTCATTATTTGACAGCACTTTGGCTGATGTTCCCCTCTGTGCCAAGGGCCAGCACCAAGCCTGTGCATCAGTTTAAGCCATAGTGCACAGGTCTTGTGCTGACCCCTGGCATAAGGGATGAATTTCACCCAAAGTGCTGTCAAATGCACAAAATGAGCAAACTGACAAAATGGAAAATTGTTTTCTCTGATCTCTTTCAGTGACAGTAACCTTATGTGTTACTTAGTAGACTAACGGTAGGTAAAGTAAGTATAGACAGAAATATGATTTTTAAGTTGTCAGTGTCATTTTAACATATTACAAAGAGAGAAATGAATATCCTTTCAACCTACTCCCTCCTACAGCTTCCCAGCGTATCTTGTTCTTTTGGATCCATTTCTTAAATTGTAAGCTCTTTGGGGCAGAAGTTTTTTGTTTGTATGTGTCTTGCACAGTGCTGAGTACACTTATGTCACTTAAAAGATGATGATGATAAGTAGTATAAGATGGGGCTGCAAAAAAGTCACTGTAAACTGAAGTGGATAGCTTGATGCAATAGTCTCCATCTCCTTAATCTTAGACACAGTGCAATGCTTTTCCAGTGGTGGGATTTTTGCCAAGGTGTTCATATATGTGATGTAACTCCTTTTGGCTATGTTTCTCAGCTGGCAGATGGTGAGGGGCAGTGAAAATGCTGCTGGCTCCCTCCCTCAGAGAAGGCAGTGGTCATGAAAACAACATTTGGCTCCTTCCCTATATAGTGAGGGAAGGGAGAAGGTAGATTGGAATGAAATTGCCCTGCCCACTGGCTCCTACCTTTGCCGGAAGGCAGAGGTGAACTAGTGCAGCTACTGTTTGCTCTCTACCTCTTCGGGCTGACCTTAAAGCATGTATTTCTTCCATAAATATCTAAACCATCATCAAGTACCTAAAGACTCCAGAGAACTTGGTAAGCAACTGAAGATCTGATAGCTTATTTTTATCCCTTTGCCTGTATAATTCATTTATTTTAAGTGCATCTAAGCCCTGACAAATGACAAATGTGCTCTGGCAGCTAGGCTTGTGAGTGAGGGGGCAGTGATGTATCACATCCCAAAGTGGACAATGATAATTGTCTCTCAAGAATTGCAGACTAATTGTTTTCTCCTTTTACCTTTGTTACTAGATTTCAAGTTGCTCTAAAGGAAAGAAAATAAGTGCTTGCAAAACCTAGCAAGATAAAACAGTTGAATTGGAGCAATGCAATTAAAATGAACACCTATCTTTAATTGCAGGAGAATGTCAAAGGCCACATGGTTTCAGACTGTTCAGAACTGCTTTTTCTTCTGTGCTTCCTAAGCAGGGGGGAAGGGAGGTGGGAAGGGAGAGGGGGAGGGGCAAGGAGAAGGAACTCTCCACTTTCACCCTATGTCATCTCACAATCATCAAACATTTTCCCAGACCTGACACTGAATGAAAATCAAACCTCTGAGGCATGCAAATGTTTTTTAACAGACTAGTCCAGCTTTATTCCCTTCCAAAGGAGAATGAGACTGTACGACCATTCCTTTAGGCTCACTCATCATGTCCTCTGCCTGTAGTGGGAAAATGTCCTAGACACATACCCAGCAGCCTACAGTCTACTCCATGATATGCAGGCAGTCTCTCCGTACTTCTATATGGGCTGGACTTTGTGCTCCAGTCCTCCCCTGAGGGGTCTTCTGGTGGGAAAGCAGCTTATGTGTGAGTCAAGGATTCCATTACTTCAATGCATTCCATGCTCTAGCGTAGAGCAGAAATGCTCGGCTTGGTCACATTACAGCTGTTGCTTCTGGTCCTTTAATATTTTTTGGTACTCTTCAATCTCCATTTGCAGACCAGCAGAAACAAACAGAAGCAAGGAGCAGAGCAGCTAGCAATCCCAATAAGCTCTTAGAAAGCTGGAGGCTTTCCTGTTTTCTCATGGTGATCTTGAAGGGAGGAGGTCGCAGGCTTCAGAATCCAGTTGGGGAACAAGAGGATTGTGTGGTGGAAGAAAATATCATTAGACTTGTGTGCGGAAGAGGGCAGCTGAGTGGTGAGAGAGGGTAGAATGCTTGCGGCGGGGATAGGCGGGGGGAGGTGTGAGAGACACCGCCAAAATTTTTATAAGTAGGGTAATGTTTGGTTGCTTATCTAAAATGAATCCAAACCTGCAGAGGTTTTCCCATCACTGTTTCTAACATTTTGAAGATGGTCTCAAAAACACTAGACATGAACAGAAGTGTATAAAGAGGAGGTAAATAACAATACATTAAAGGATGGAGGAGGGCTTGTCAAATAAAATTGAAAGGAAACTAATGGTCAAGGGAAAAAAAGATTAAAAAGATCCCTCTTCCCCCCCCCCCCCACACCACTACAAAACCACAAAATGGTGAAAGAGAATTTAGAGGAGCAAGGGCAGGACCACATTTTTGCTCCTCCTCTATGACCCCATGCAAATCCATGGAAATAACTGTGATTGAGTAGCTATAACCGAAAGCAGATTTTAGTTGTAGGGGCCAGATTTTGTGCTCCGATATTGTGCTGCACATTTATTATGAAACACAATGGGAGTTGCATATCTGGGAGCAAAATTTGGTTCTGAGGATATTACAGTACAAACTTGGCTAATATGTCAGTTTTGACTTCTAGTCTTACACGGGACGTGGATGTGGTGGCTGGAGAATGTGTTGGTTCACTTCATCACCTGAGCAGCCTTTACTGGAGAACCTCACTTGCAAGTGAAAGCTGCCATTTCCTGCCAGAAGCTCAGAGGGAGGGCAGATATTGCCCTTACTCTGAGTGAATTGCCCCTCAAGCATACAGATGCAGGATGCGGCAGGCAGTGTTGCCAACTCTCATGATTTTGTCATGAGTCTCATGATAATTATTTTTCTTAAAGCCCCAGCTCCTAGAGTCAAGTGGATATGTGATGATTTCAGCCTTCATTCTTCAAGGCAGTTTCTTGTCCTCGTGGCTGTGGAGAAAGCTTCAAAATGAGACCTCAGTGCACCCTAAAGTGCTAAAAAAGCAGAAGGCAAAGAAAAAGAACACCAGATCTATTATTTTTGCATAATCTCATGATTTTAAAGCCAATCTTGTGATTTTTGGTCAGCCTGACTCATGATTTTTGAACATTTGGGGTTGGCAATACTGGAGATGTGCCAGCAGGGGTGAATCTAATTCTATATATGAGATTTTTAATATACATTGTTATGTGTAGAACTGATAGGTTTCAGGCTAAAAATATCCAGGTCTGGTTTAATATATCAGAAAAGAATCACTATTTACTTGACAGCCTGTATCTCAAAATGTTATTCAGGGTAAGAAGCTTAGAGGCACTAAGGTGATATTTAAGGGAAATTTATCCCCATACTTTAACCTAGACTGGTGAATGTGGAAACAAGAACTGAATCAATAATTTTTAATATTTCCTCTCTTTTTCTCTTCACAGAATGTCCACATACAAATCACAAATGTCATAAAGCTGTGACACTTTGGAGTTGCTGGTAAGAGATCAGTCTTCATTTCTTGGTGCCAGAAACATGACATGAGTTGGGGTTATGAAGGTTAATACCCCTGACACATAACAGGGGTCAGCTCACTTCATAGCCTGTTATGATTTTCTCCAGTTTGTTCATTAATCAAAAATTAGATAGGTTTTTCCCAAAAATTTCATTTACACCATGACTCTACTCATTTGTTAAATGGTTTGCTGTCTAAGTTGTGTTTGCTTACTTGTGATTGGTCACATAAATCACATGGTACTGCTTCAGTTCCCAGACTGGATGAGTAACTCTTATAATTAGACTACGGGAGCGAATGGCTGCAGAAAGAGAATTTGAAATCTAAGTGGGTATAGTCTAATGGGGTTTAGGTGGGCGAGATTAGAATTTGTTCTATGTCAGTGTTTGAGCTAGTAAAACTGAATCTCATGAACGCCCACAGAAAACAAATGAAAAGGAGGGGCAAGCCTTGCTGGAACAAATTCATTTCAGAATCTGAATGAATAATTTGATTTTTTTTATGCAGTATTTGCTCAGTGGGGCAGAATAGAAGGGAGGCCCTAATCCCCATACAAAGCCTGATTCTCAACTGCCTAGCATTCACTTTGCTCAAATGTAAATAACCACAGAGGGGGCAGAGGTGAATAATTGGCTCCACTCTTCCTACATGCCTACAAATTGGCCAGAATTCTCATCCAAGGGGATGAGCCTTGCTGGGGGGAGTGTGGACACAATTTCAGTGACATGTGAGTTGGAATTCCCTCAGGTGGAGAACGAAGGGACCCTAGTATCTGGGCTGAAGTGAAATCACTGACGTTGGTTCTTCCAGAGGTTTTTACTGGGACTAGATGTTGCTAGGCATTCTTGGTACACCATCATGAAAGCCTAGGAGGCCCAGCAGTGAGAGTGCAAGGGAATTTCTTATCTCAGCCTGGTAGGGGAAGTCTGAACTTATCCGCTCGGGTAGCAATGGGTTATGCACCAACTTTTGTCTGAAACTTCAATTCCACAAGACTTTATTTTTATCCTGAGAAAAACAAAGCATGGAATAAAGATTATTTTCCTCATTATTATTAATTTATTGTAGATTGCAAGCCTGTTAGTTTGGTAATTTTTGACCTGAATCAACTTTCTAGTTTAAAACCTTATCTTTTTCTATGCTACCCTTGTGGTTTTTCTCTGAATACTTTTTCAATATCATTCTGTAAAGTTTGAAAATTCAACTGAAATTCAATTCAGTTTCACCTTTGCTTGTGCTTTTCATTTGTTGAAAGCATAGCTATTCACTGAAGGGGAGTTTTTTGACAGATTTCTTCCTCTCTAGGGGAAATATCTCTATGGAGAGACCTGACATAAGGAGTTAATGTGGTGGTTCCTGCAAAAAAACATCCCAGGACATTTTTTTTTGTTTTAATTGGTCCTCTACAATAGGGAATTCTGGGAAATACTCTTCCTTTGTAGAATGTGATTGACTCATCTTTGCATGGTCCTGTCTTGATTGTTGAATAGGGAGAAGTTATCTCAATAGGCCCTGAACTACATTTTATAAGTGTTTATTTTATTGTTTTTCTGTTGCTCGAGTAGTGATTCTGTTTATGCTCTTTTCTTCTACGGTAATAAAAAAAGACTGATATTTACACTTGAAAAAAGTCTCCAGGCAATTTCTTCATAAATCCTTTACGATACTCACTTGGTCACCCAGCTGCTGCTTTCCCATGACAGGGTTGTGAACACGGATGAGCTTTACAGAGACACAGCAGAGGTCTGCCACTAACTGTGCTATTTGCTATCTTTAACACAAAACAGGTAGCAGGACTGTCGAGGATCTGTGGTGTAACTTTCCATAAGTGTTGGACATTGCACTCCTATTCTTATCACCCACTCTGCATGTCTTGTAGGTGATGCTAACCCCAAACTAACAGGCAAAAAGAAGAAAGCATAAATAAAATGAAAAGATGCTATCAAGGAAGGTAGAAGAGGAAGAAGTCCTCCCACCTCCTCCAGTCCTGGTGGGAGACAGCAAGAGAGGAGACTTTTCATCCTCCAGATAGGATGGGGAGTTGAGTAGACAGGAGATTCTGGGCTGGCAAGAGCAGCTGCTCTCTTGCTAGTGCAGTGTTTTAAGGGCTGAGCCTGCAGGTGTGCTCCAGCTCGGTATATGCAAGAGGGAGGAGAGGCAGCACAGGCTGCTCCAAGGGCTTTCCCTCTCAGCACACTAGAGCGGTTCTGATTGGCTGCTTTTCCCCAATAGATGGGAATTTGCAAGGGCAGCCAGTCAACTGGGGATTCGATAGCATTTTCACCATAGACCCAAAATAGACTCAGGAAACTTGATAAATTTGTATCAGAGGGGTAGCAGTGTTAGTCTGCTAGTATCCACAAAAACAATGAGGAGTCCGATGGCACCTTAAAGACTTACAGATTTATTTGGGCATAAGCTTTAATGGGTAAAAAACCCACTTCTTCTCCATGCACCTGCAGAAGTGTTTTTTTTTACCCACAAAAGCTTATGCCCAAATAAATATGTTAGTCTTTAAGGTGCCACCAGACTCCTCATTGTTTTTTGGGTAAATTTGTTAATTTCTTGAAACTATTTCAGTTGAATGGGATATTTTCACTCAGTGAGGTAGCTGAGAGCAGTTATGGCTTCCATGACATTGGAAAGTCACTGAGCGTGTGAGCCACATTTGTAAGGAGATTTAGAACTTGGATATTTTTAGAATGAAAGCACAAAGATCTCTTGGGTTTCCTGTATCATATACATTTCAGCTAGCCATGTTGTCATGAAAAGCAGAGATATGGCTAGTCCTTATATGTTTTCTTCAAGCTGTTGACCCCATGAAACCTGTTAGCATTATTGGACAAACAATACCCCAGATATATAAGACCAGTGAGACTGTTGTTAAGTGTAAAGATTATTGGTTAGATCTGCTCCCATCTAATGGAAGTATTTTAGACTTACACCAGTGAACAGAATTTGGCTTTATAGTCATGGGGAAAAATACGCTTCATATTTAATTCAAATCCTTCCAAACATTAAACATGAAAATGTGTACCACGCATCCGCAATATTAAAAATAGAGTTATTAAGACCTTCTACTGATTATGCAGTTGTAAGATCATGAGACCTAAACAAATGAACTCATCTTTATCCCAAACGGTGTGTTTAAAGGACTTCTCACGCACAAGATATAAGCAAAAGTAACATAATTACAAGAGTCAAAATCTCTCTCTCTGGCATTTGGTCAATATCACCCTAAATATTCTGGTGTATGTGTAGGAGTGGTAGGTAAGTGAGCCAAATTTGCTACGATCCACATCCTTTCCTTACAGGTTTTTGAATTGATTGAAGTACACTAAATGATTGCTCTTTGGTGACAACGCTGATCAACACTGTGACCAAGAGAGAGGACTGTGCTGTGACATCAGGATAAAATGCCACCACTGCTATGTAATAAGAACAGTGTTTGCCCATCATTCTTCTCCTGAAGCAGTTTCTCAAGTGGTCCCTCACTACATGTGGAAGTTTTGACACGTGGAATGATCTACTTGCATCCCTCAGAGGATGACATCCAACCCAATTGTTAGATGATTTTGCTTGGGTATGACATTCTGAACAGAGAAGTGAGCATCACATGCAGACAGGACTACATCAGAAACTGTACATCTGTCTAGTATATCCATGGTATTTATATTATACCAGTTGACCATGTGCATACTCTAGGAATGGAAAATAAAAGTGCCAGATACTCAGCTGGTGTAAATCAGCGTCATTACATTCTTTTGCAGTATTTCTTGGACTCTGAAGCTCCTCATCACTGTCGACAGCCCCTTTGCATGACCTGCTTGATGTGAAGTGCACATTCTGTCAAACATTGTACCTTGCAATAAAATATCTCAAATTCTACACTGGCCTCTTTTTTCAGTCTATTTTTGCAAGAGCAGCAGCAGGGGCCTCAACTGAAACCGAAATACAAAAGAGTCAACACATGCCAATGAAAGAATTAGAAAATATGGGTGTGTTGTATGCTTTTGGGAAAATGTAGATGGTGCATAAAATTATTCAGCATTTTCAATATAAACAATCACTCTGAGTCATGTATACCAATCACAAAAGTGTATCGTGGCCATAAAACCGTATTAGGAGGGATCATGCACTAACATATGGGAGTAACCATTAACCTTTGTTGTTCTATCTCAAACTTATAACCATTTCTGATGTAATGGATACCTAATTTATCAGTCTATATTATATTATTATATCTACCTAATCAATGATATTTCTATAGTACCTATAATCTTAGAATCTAAGTGCTGGTAACAGGGGCTTTGTCTTATACATTTCTACAGTGTTGAGAACACTGGTGGTACTCAGTAAATAAAAAAATACTTGTATACTGCTGGACAATGGCATGGTTGTGCTTTCGGGCTTGATTCTATCTTCATGTTTACCTGAAAAACTTCGCAACTTTCCTCTTTGTTGTGTAAACTTTGATATGCCTGGCACAGGAGAGTTATAATACTGTAATCAGCCAGAATAGATGCTAGAAATACAGTGCACTATTGCAATGAACGGCAGTGCTTAATTTGTAATGAGAGGTGCTGGGGCTCAAGCAATTTTTTACCTTCATAACTGATGCAGCAACCCCAGAGGTGTTGGGGCTATGAGCTGCCAAGCCTAGAGGTGCCAGGGCTCAGCCCTGGCAAGTCTTGGCCCAAGTTAAGCACTGCTGAACAAAAGCCAGGAGTTGCATTTGCAGACAGTACTCACAGCTCCAAGTTTTGATACCTTTTCACACTTTTTCACCAGAATTCTCTTAAAACTTTTAATATCAGAACTGATCTAGGAACTTTGCTTCCTTGCATTCTTCATTTGTATCTAGAATTATACGGCCGTGTTAATGTTGTGCAACTTTTTGTGTAAAAATTCTGCAAGATTTTTGCTATTTATCACAAATGTAAAGAAGTTTTTTCTGTGCTCAGCCTTGCTATCCTAATTATTATATATGGAATCAACAGATTGAGGTAGTTGGTCATATATGTTTCCTCTCCAGAGCTGTACATAATTTACTTTGTTTTTAAGTATGTTGCTTTATTTTATGGGTCTATAAACTATGGTTCAGATCCTTGACTGATATAAATTGGAATAACTTCACTCATGTAAACAGAGCAACATCAGTTTACACTAGCAGAAGGTCTATCTCCATATGTTTGCTGTGTACTTGCAATAATTTGTAGGTACACTTCATGTGTCCAGTCTCAAAATGAGACATTCATACAACAGAGCATCTATTGTGTAGACCAAGATGGCTACTTCCAGTAGAAAGGTCCCAGGTACACCAATTACTAGAATATTCATTGTATCAAAACTGTATTCATAGGAGAGTGCTTGGCAGGACTTTGTCCACATCATGAACCACTGGTGTCACAGAGCAGCAATTTTTGCAAGGCAGTTAGATTTCTAAACCCCTAAGCAATTATTGTCATGCAGTAAAAGGCTTTGCCACGAGCTGCCAAATACAAAATCCTTTCATATGGATTATAATTAGCTATTGTTTGCACAGTGCTTTAGAAGTGCTAAACATTGTTATATAAAGCTTTCAACTTCTGGTTGGATCTTAGGAGCTCTAAGAGACTAAGACCACAATACTTGCTCTTGGATTTGCTGCTATGTAGCACAACCCCTGCCAGGTGATGTAAGGCATAGATGGAAATAGCGGGGGAAAGCACCATGCCCCGCCATCTTAACCAGAAGAAAGTCTTTGCCACTTCCACTGTCCCCCCTTTTTCAATATAATGCCCTCTCTCGTACATCAGCCACATTCAACCTCTTTATGGCAGATTAATATAGAAGTCTTAACCTTTAGTACTTCTAAATGTTCTTTAAAGTTTATATTTACAGCATGTCCTTTAATTACTTAAAAATAAATATCTAATAGAACACCCTATTGGTGTCTACAGTATATTGTGGCTCTATAATGGGTAGTAACCTTTTAAACATATTGAGGCAGGGAATTGGCTCAGTAAATCTACAAGAACTATGAAAGTTATGAGGTTAGGGCTAGAGGTTAGTCAGGGTACACTGTATGAAAAAGCCATAGTGGAATCATAGGAGCAATTTTGCAAGTCACTGATGTTTGAGGGAAACACGGTATGCATGGAAATCACGATTCCCATGACAGCCATGACAGAATTCATACTTAATCATTATTCTCCATCTTACAGCCAAGAGCATAATGCTTCACCTTTAAACAATAAGGGGGAGATTTCAAAGGGGAGTTAGGCACCTGTCACTCCTTTTTACTTTTGAAAATCTTTCTGAAAGCATCAAAAATTCCAGATTTTTGATCAAAATAAAAAAGAAGCAGTATTTAAACTCAAAGCATGGCTGCATAACTGTAAATAACAATTGTTACAAGAATGTTATGCAAACATGATTCTTGAAGGAGTTAAAATGTTGCTAGTTTGAAAGTGTTCTGATCCACAGACTAAAATTAGTCTTATGAGTGTCTCATATAGAACAACTCAATCTCTTATATGGTCTACCAAGACTTCATCAATTAATATCTTGCTTCTTTTTAAACTTGAGGTTTCTCAAAATACGTTGAAGTTCAAAAAGCAATGAAAAATGAATTAGACAATTACAGGTGTTATAATTTTACTTGATTCTAAATTTAGAAAACTGACACCTTTTTAGACTTAAGGTATACTAAGCAGTGATTATGTTCTGCTATAAACAGAGATGAATAAAAAATGAACAATAACCAATTGGAGGTTCACAGTACATTGTGAGAACCCTTCGATGTATATTATCTTAAGACTTTTGTATTTGTCAGCAAAATATACTTTTTAAAGCTTCAAAGCAGTGGTCTTTGGGGAACCTGTGTTTATTGCTTCTGAACATTAAAAACCTTTTATAATGTGCTGCTGGCTAGGGCAGGATAGTTGGGTACCGCCTTAGTGCCTTGGGAATTGATGTTAGTTGTCTTCTAATGAGAAAGGCACTGAAGCTCAGCACCTATGTCAAGGTGGAGTCCCTGCTGAGAAAATGACACCAAGGGAGAAAAAAGCTCCTCTTCTGGTAAGGTGCATGAATATAAAGAGACGTATAATTGGATTTCCTTAAAGACTTGGACAACTAACACTCTTTACAACTCTTCACATTGAAAGAAAGTTCTTTTCAATTCTATTAGTTCTCCAGCCTACATTTTTTAGAAAGTAAGATGTGCAGCTTCTGAAGGAAACCAGGAACAATGAGGTGAGCAGTATTTGCATTCACAAGTTATTCTGTGTTGGCACATTGTCATCTTTTGTTGAAATATCACAACTTTTCAAAAGAAATTCTTTGAAGCTAAAGAATTACATTTCATCATGTTTTCTGAAAAGTTATATTGAATACACACTTTGAAATGACAAAGCGAGATCTGACTGCCCTTTAGCATTGGTTTGTCACATAAGGTGCCTCTGTTCAAATCAAGGTCGTTGTGTTTCTCTTATCTTCAGATCATTGTATACAGTCGTCCATATTCACACCACTGCCACCACAACATTTAGTTTGGAAACATATGACACATTCTGTTTGGAAAATGATCAAGAGTGAACTAATAAAGGCATTGAATTTAAATATTGATCTCTATGTTAAATGGTTCCTCATCATCAAAGTTGAAGTCAGCACAAATACACATTCCCTAAAGCAGCTGGTACCATACCAGATTAACAGTTAAAAAAAAAGTCTTCAGAATGTTGTGCTCAGACTTCTGGGCTATCTAACAAGTTAAGCATATCATCAACCTTACAAAACAAAGCAATAGACTGTAATGTAAGGAGGAGCTGAGAAAACCCTCCAGTCAACACAATCAGGCAAATCTAAAGCCAACACAAATTGCAATGATAACAGACAAGCAGCATTAGAACAGACTTTAAAAAGTTGCCATTTCACCAATGTCCTTACCTGTATCTTATGAACATCTCAATCTTTTCAGCTGGCTACAGTACAGTTGCTTTACTGTGATAGACATCACTACATTAAAAGGATATGACCAACCTATTTTTAATACAATTTAAATTAGTTTTGTATGTGCTGATTAGATAATAATCTTTTGGAAACATCACAGAAAAAACCACCTTGTTCCAGAAATACTTTTCCACCATGTTTCCCGCCCCCCCCCCCCCGTTGGCTTTTTTGTTGGAGGGGCATTCAAGAGGGCTGTGACGTCAGCACAGAATATTTATTTAAAACCAAAACATTTGCTGTCAAGAGAAAACAAGGGTGGAGGAAAAAGCCTATCAAGCTCAATGGCCTAATGCATCATCAAAGATGTAAAGGGCAGTTTAATTGTCTTGTTTCTCTCTCCTCTTAAGTTTTATGTGGTGGTTCCACTAGCAAACGGATTATTTTCATGTTGTTGTATGGCTGCCTTACATGCTCACACTTCACTTTAAGGCTAGGGTAAGTGGCTGCCTTGCATATTGGAAGCTGCTGGATGACATAGTGGTATGGCACTTGCCTACAGGCTAAGAAGGGCTGGGTTCAAATGTCCAAGGTACTATGCCTGGGGGATTGAAAATTATCGCTGACCATTTTAAAATCAAGATGGGATGTTTCCTAAAAGATATACTGTAGGAATTATTTTGGGGGCGTTCTATGGCCTGTATATACAGGAGGTCAGATTAGATGATCACAGTGGTCCTTTCTGGCCTTGGAATCAATGAATCTAGGGAAAGGATGGTTTTGCGACTAACACAGAAATCTCAGAATCACGAAATCTTGGTTCTATGCCGGATTCTTCCACAGACGTCCTCTGCATGACTGTAGGCAAATAGTTCACCTCTCTATGCTCTTGTTTTCCCATTAGTAAAATAGGAACAATAGTACATCCTCAAGTTACTGTGAGCCTGAATTCTTCAACGTGCTTTAAGATCCTTGGATAGAAGGTAGTATATATGTGCAAAGTGGTGTTGTTATTTTATTATCATAGGGCCAAATCCCGAATTCCTTACTCAGGTTTTTTACTCCATCTTTACTTAGGCAAAATGGCCATTGAAGTAAACTATGAAATAGGAACTGTGTGAGGACTTCAGGAGTCAGCCCGGCATTTGCCAAATATGCATTAAAGGTCTGTGGCTACTGTGATCTTTGGCTACACTCCTTTCAAAGAACACACCTGAGGTCCTGAATAAACTGGTTGATTAGGTATCAACTTGTTGCTGAAGTCTGCAAAAAGTTCTGCCTAAAAATATTGTCATTCAGTGGAATGAAAATTGGCCATGGTGAATGCCAAGTCTTAATGAGAGGTTTTTGTACAGTTTCCATCTGCCTCTGTTTGAAAGATGATGATATGGATTGTCTTGCGGATAAAGAATTGGACTTGGACTCAGGAGCTCTGGGTTTGGTTCTTGATTCTGTGAAAGACTTCCTATGTAACCTTGCAAAAATAATTTAGGGCCAGATTTTTAAATGCTTTTAGGTGCCTAAATTTCAGATGGAGTTAGGCATCTAAGTACCTTTTAAAATCTTGCTTGCAGTCCCCCATTGACTTCAACTGGCATTGGATCAGTCCCTCAATTTCTCTTGTTTCAGTTCCTCATCTGTAAAATGTGGATAATAATATCCTACCACACAGATTTTGCAAGTATAAATCCAAAAATATAGTACTTGGGATGTGCATATATAACATGGTGTTTGGGGACATATAAATACATATATAGATCTGCTAGGGAAATATCCGATGCAATAATTGAGAAGGAATTATCTCAGATCAACTAAAAAGAGAGAGTGCTGTATTTTTGTCTTACCAAAACAAAACAAAACACACCAATGAAATGGAATTCAATTGGATTTTATTTCAATTAAATGAGAAAATCTGCAGATTTTGTATTTCGCTAACATGATTTGCTGAGAGAGAGAAGGCTTATACCTATAGTTGCTTTTGCTGCCGTACAGTTTACAAAGGATGAGTTAGAAAGGTCTGCGATGTTGTGTTCAAATTGGTTGAATTAAATCCACTGCCATTGTTTAATAACAACAGAAAAGGTTGTACTTGAAACAGCTTAAATCCTAGAAAAATGATGCTGTGGGTGCTATAGTCCTATAAGGGAAGTCAGTGCTAAAATATATGAAACAGAATTTACTTGAGAGTTAGGAATGAATGTGTGTGATCCACTGCTGTCATTTTTCTTAAGAAATCAACTGTGGAAACAGATGGTTTGAAGAAACTGGCTCGAAATCTTATTTCAGTGTTCTGGATGGATGTTAGAAATCATGTTAATTTTAAAATCAGTGGAAGAAAATGTGTAAATATTATGATTTGTGATCACAGTCTTGGTTACTCTATTTCATTCTCTTAGAGATTTTATTTCTGATATTGTAACTTTGAGTCAAATTAATTAATAAGCCTGCTGTGCTGAGACATTCTGAAATCTCCCATTAAACGTTCTTCCCACATGGTATGGAGAGCAGGACAGCTTGTGCATCTTGGAGCTCAGTTCAATCATTACATTTATTTTCTTTTGGGTATTAATGATTCAGATGAGCTGAAAACTCCTTGCAATTTTTATTTGTTATTTATGCCAGGTCACTAATACATATTTCCTCTATCATAGCTAATGCGATGGATCACAGATGACATTGTCTGCTGAGGCTCTCTGTAGGATCTATTCATTTGGATTTGAAATACTGTATTTTTTCTGAAAACCTGTTTTAATTCTTATTTTACCATAAAATTTCACTCTGTTGCCTATTAGCTTACATTCATGAGGACTTTACTTTTTGCTTCTTTAAAATAGCCTTTGTTGTTTCACTACCAGTTTACTGTCCCTGTGGGACTTAAAGGTGAGGACCTCTAAGATGAGGAGCAGTTACCCATCACCATTCTGAGTTCTGCTGAAGAGGAACAACTGGAGCCATCCTCTTCTGATAAGACATGGTAGGCACATTAGCAGTACCTTGAGGTCCACTGTGTCAAAGGCTGCAGACAGGAGCATAAAGATCCTTCCTGTGTCCATGTCCATGAGGAAGTTGTACTTTAGTGCCACTACAGACATCTCTGTACCATGCCTGGTCTGACCCCTGAATTAGGATGGTAGTTGGAGAGATCTTCAGGGTCGAGTTGCGGCTTCTTGAGGACTAACTATTCAGTTTTTCAAGAAGGTTGGTAAACTTCATCAGACCTTTTGAGATTTTGTTAGCCAAAATGAGGGTAAGTAACAAGTCATTCTCTGTCTCTGGCATTTGTTCTGTCTTGCGTGCCAAAAGAATAAAATTAATGAAAATGAATAAAATAATACTCTTCTATAACAATTTGTCTCACCTAACTTTTAAATAATTCTTCATTTTTGTGCATGCGATTGAGGAGAAGTTGAGACAATTTCTAGCTCAATGGCAGGTGACATGATTTTTTTCACTTTTCAGCACTCATGTCCTGGTCTTTTTCACTGTTAATACATTTGTTAAATGAGTAGTAGACCTTGAAAACCAGTGTTCTTGGATTGTACCATAAATGTCAACACTTCCGTTCATTCATATTTTTAGACTGAATCACAGTGCCTACAAATGCTTCTGAGTCGTAAGCTGTACTTACAAGCTTTGGACTGCTTTATTTTACTTCATGTCAGTGCTCATCTGACAAACTTGACCATGAACTCTTATTTGCACTTGATTCCTATGTCAGATGTTACCTGCACACCCTAATCAACATCTCATATAAATCATTCAGTCAATCCTAATATAAAATCTTGACTCACAAAAGACACATTACTATTTCTAGTTTCTTGGCATCTTCATTTTTTTAATCCACTACTTAGTAAACAAAACAGTTGATGGTTGAGGTTGAGCATCCTGAAATATGGACTTCCCTTAGGCAACTTGTTAACTATATACACAGACTTAATTTTCCATTGAATATTATTGCCCTCTTGTTTTGCCTGCTGCTCACTATCAGTCTTTCCTGCTGCATTAATAAACTCTAACATGATGTAATATCTCAGGGTCAGATTCTGATACCCTTATTCATGTTGAGGAGTACCTTACTTCTCAAATAGTCCAGCTGAAATCTGGCCTTTAGGTTAATAGCTGTGGAGTCATCTTCAATTCCTCCCTCTCTTTCTTACATACATCCAGTTTGTCACCAAGTCCTGCTGCTTCTTCCTCTACAACATTTTGAAAACCCAACCCTTCTTTTCTGTCCAGATGAACAAAATACATATCTAGGTCCTGGTCATCTCCTACCTTGATTTCTGCAACCTTCACCTTTCTGAAACCCTGTCCTCCCAGCTCCTATCTTCCCTGGGCAATACACTGCTGCTAAAATTATTGTTCTTTTGTTAATCAAACCACATCACTCCCCTCTTTAAATCCCTCCATTGGCTCCACCTTACCCATTGTACCAATTAAAGCTTTTTTCATTCTCACCTTCAAGGCCCTACATAAATCCAGGGCAACCTACAGTATATATTGGATCTCATTTCTTATAATGTTCTCTTTTAGCCTTTTGTTCTGCCAATGATACCAGTCTGTAGGCCATCTTCATGTCTTATTCCATGCCATCCCCTTAGATTCTGCATATCTTCAGTTCTCCAAGACTACTTCTCCTTATTTAAAACTCTCCTAAAGGCTTACTTTTTAAGTCAAACTGTCACGGACACATTAAAATAATATGGATTTATGCTTTGGAGCCTATTTTCTATCTGCAATGCATCTAACACAGCATGGGCACTGTATAAAGATTATTAATAATAATAATAACAACATTGTTACCTTAAAATACCTTTTTTGGTCCTTAATACTGAAAGAACATACGTGGAGCCATTATAATATTTAGACAAGTCATAGATTCACAGGATAAAATCCTAGCCCCATTGAAGTCAATGGGGTCAGAATTTCATCCATATATTTTCAGGTCAAAAGGAATGTGATGGGGTGGACTAGACCCAGAGGCTCCCTGCTGGAGGCCTCAGTGTGCTGTCACACCCATCCCAGGAAAAGAGTAGTAGAGAAGTCCTCCAGATTGCCAAGAGTGGCTGCGGGGAAAGCAGCCAATTGGAGAGAGGCTGCAGGGAGCAGCCAATCAGGGCCCAGGAGGGCATATAAAAGGAGCTGAAAGGCCAGAGTCGCTCAGTTGATGCTTGGAATCTGAGGAGTGAAAAAGGTGCTCTTAGTGGGTTGAAAGACTGCAGCACCATGGACAGCTCAGTGCTGGCAAGGACTGGAGGAATGAGAAAGAGCTCCTGGTTGGCTGCTGCGCCTGAACATAGAAAAGCTCTGAGGTAAGGGTGAAGCATTTGTGAAGGCTGGGGTCATGGGGAAGTGGCTCAGGGAACTGAAAGCAGTTTAGTTAAGGGGATATGGCAGTATGTGGTTGCTATTCTTAGGGTCCCTGGACTGGGACCCAGAGTAGTGGGTGGGCCCAAGTTTACTCTATAAGCCACTGGGGATGTGGCCTACAATTGGACAGTGATAGACCCCTAAAAGGGGATCTGAACTCTTAAGAGGCCCAGCTTGGACCAGAACAAACCAGAGTGGGCAAAGAATCTCCAGGGAGGAAGCTCAAGGACATGACCAGGAGTGCTTAAAAACTTTATTGGAGTAAAACCCAGAAGGGGTCTGTTTGAGTTGTGTTCCATATTGATTTTGTGTGATTTGGCCAGAGGGATGAGTCACTAGAAACTGCCAGAGAAACTGCTGGAAGGGGTCACCACAGACTGAAAGAGGTGCACATCCAAGTAAGGGGGCACTCACGAGAGGAACCATTATGATAATCTAGTCTGACCTCCTTCATAACTCAAGACCTACTGCACAACATAGTCTAACATCCAGTTAGACCTCCTATATAACACAATTGTATGGGGAGACTTTGGCAAACCAGTAAAATGCCTGAAACCACTAAGGCTTATTGCTAAAAGCAGCCAAGTCAGCAGGCTTAGCTTAACCAAGACAGGAGGGGAGGGGTTTTTTGGGTGCCACAGAAGGGGCAGCTTGACCCCTGCATCCTTCCTGAAAAGAATTGTGTTGAAGTTGCTGATACATGCATCTTAAAGTAAGATGTGCCCCAGGAATGTCTATTGGGGCCTTAAGGCTGCAAACTCTGGAAAAACCCACACCTGGTTAATCGATAATCAGAAGGAGCCTCTTGCTTGCCCATTGGAACTGCTTGCTTAACAAGTTTTCTTTAAGGGACATGTCATTCTATTACTAATGTATAAATAAGGGGGAAAAGTTTGAGGTGGTGGGACTCTTCAGGACTGGACTCTCCCTCTGGATGCATCTTGTGTTCCCCACTAGCAGACGAGCTGCCGCTGTGCCACTCGAGAGCCACACTCAGCTTTGGTAATTATCAAGGGTTGCGGGTGTTTTACTAACCTGTTGCAGACATATGTATAAGTGCTTGAGACTAAGTAAAGTTTAGCTTTAAGTGAAAGCACTCTTGTGTTGTCCTGTCTGCGCCAGCCATCTATTGGTTGGACGGCCGTGTCTCCCCTGATTTATTTCCTGACACCACCTCGCACAGAGTAAAAGCTACCAAGAGCTTTGGGTTGAAAGAACCCCCAGTAACAAATTACTAAAACTAGTTTTACTGACTACTTGGCAAAGCCTGAAAATCATTTTGTATACATTTTGTAGAACATTTATTAGCTTATATGTTTTTGTTAGTGAGAAAATGCAGGGATGTTTATAAGAACATGAGAATGGCCATGCTGGTCACACCCACTGCCCATCTAGCCTAATATCCTGACTTCTGACCGTGGCCAGTGCAGGTGCTTCAGGGAGAATGAACAGAATAGGGTAATTTTGTGTTATCCACCCCAGTCAGCCAGTGCCAGCTTCTGGCAGTTGATAGTTTAGGGACACACAGAGCATGAGGTTGCACCCTGACCATTTGGTTAATAGCTATTGATGGACCTATCCTCGATGAACTTATTTAATTAGTTTTTGAATCCAGTTATACTTTTGGCCTGCACAATATCCCATGACAATGAGTTCCATAGATTGACTGTGCATTGCATGAAGTACTTCCTTTTGTTTGTTTTATACCTGCTGCCTATTAACTTCATTAGGTGACCCCTAGTTCTTGTGTTATGTGGAGGAGTAAATCACACTTGTTCTCCACACCATTCATGATATTCTAGACCTCTTATCATATCCCCTTCCCAGTTCTCTCTTTTCTAAGATGAACAGCCCTAATATTTTTAGTTTCTTCTCATATGGAAGCTATCCCATACCCCAATCATTTTTGTTGTCCTTTTCTGAACCTTTTCCAGTTCTAAAATACCCTTTTTGGGATGGGTGACCAGAACTACACACAGTGTTGCAGGTGTGGGCATACCATGGAGTTATGTAGTGGCGTTATGATATTTTCTGTCTTATTATCTATCCCTTTCCTAATGGTTCCTAACATTGCTAGTTTTTTTTTGACTGCCACTGCACATTGAGTAGATGTTTTCAGAAAATTATCCACGATGACTCCAAGATCTTGAGTGGTAACAACTAATTTAGACCCCATCATTTTATACGTATCATTGGGATTTTTTTTCCCCAATGTGAATTACTTTACATTTATCAACTTTAAATTTCATCTACCATTTTGTTGCCCAATCACTCACTTTTGTGAGATCCCTCTGAAACTCTTTGCAGTCAGCTTTGGACTTAACCCTCTTGAGTAATTTTGTAGAGTCTGTAAATTGTGCCACCTTATAGTTCATCCCTTTTCCAGATCATTTATGAATATGTTGAACAGCACAGGTCCTTGAGGGATCCTGCTATTTATCTTTTTCCATTCTGAAAAGTGACCATTTAAGTGACCATTCCTACCCTTTGAGGTCTATCTTTTAACCAGTTATGATCCATGAAAGGACTTTCTCTCTTATCCCATGATTGCTTAGTTTGCTTAAGAGCCATTGGTGAGGGACCTTGTCAAAGGTTTTCTGAAAGTCCAAGTACATTATATCCACTGGATCATCCTTGTCTACCATGACATACCCAGGGTACAATCCAGATTAATGAATAGCTGTGTCACCCTTCCCTCTAACCTGCTGTGCCCTTTATATTTCTTTGTCCTCCAGTCAGGACAGCTCACAAATAGCCTCCTGTATGCAAGTCACTGCCAGCTGTGTGTGTATGTGCTGCAGCCAGCCAGCCACACCTTATTTATATTGTAGGGTAACTCCAACACTTCCCCAGAAATGTATGCCCTGTACTGCCCAGCCCTCTCCTGAACAATACAAGCTCATTTAAAGTCTGTCATTTTATTTATAGAAATGATCTGCACACATCTGATTATCCCAAATGGAGTTTCCCAAACTCTTCAATTCAAACACACTGGATTAGATAAAACAGTAAAACAAGTTTATTAACTACAAAGAGAGATTTTAAATGAATACAAGTAATGAGGCATAAGTCTGAAATGGTTGCAAGAAAAATAAAGATAAAATACAACTGGTGCCCAACTTAGCAAACTGTTAAATTCAAAACAAATTTTTTCTCACCACATGCTCTCAACAATCTTTTCAGCCAGACTTCTTAGGCCAGGACCTCTTCTTCTGTTTATGGCTGCTTCTTTGTCCCTTCTTGTGCAGTGAATCAATGGAAGGAGAGAGAGAGGGTGGCTTGGGGTGTCTGCCCCTTCTCTTATAGTCCTGTCCCCACCTTTGAAAAAGCATTTCCATCTGGGAACAAGGCAACAGACAGTCTGTGTGAAGGGAAGTCCATGCTGTTTCTTTGTTAAGATGTAGATTTTTTTTGCTCCTGCACTGTTTTGTGCCAAAGAATGTCCACTTAGCAAGTAACGACACATTAGCCTTGTTTACACCTGGCTGAGGCATCAGTTTGTCCTTTGTTTCTGAGGAACTTTTCTGGAAAACATACACTTAGTCATGATCTCAGCTTATGTTTATAACTTCACATATAACACTGCTACATGCATTTTGCCATGATATTACTGAGTTTTTAAATTACATCTCACAAGGTATACGCTGTACAAAGATTACAATAGTATGTAAGGTGTGGACACAGGTACATTCCGTCACATCTACATGTTTGTTGACAACCTCAAAGCATTCTAATAGACTGGTGAGGCATGATTTCCCTTTACAAAAGTCATGTTGACACTTATCTATGTGTTCAATAATTCTGTTCTTTACTATAATTTCTACCAATTTGCCTAGTACTGAAGTCAGGCTTACTGGCTTGTAATTGTCTGGATCACCTCTGGAGTCTTTTTAAAAAATCAGTGTTACATTAGCTGATTTACATTTACTACCCAGAGATTTATGCTCCTTTCTATTTTCCTCACTAAGGTTTGACTTCTAATTTTTAAAGGATGCCTTTTTGCCTATTTTACTGTACTGTTTAGCCATGGTGGCAATTTTTTGGTTCTGTTAGTGTTTGGTTTTGGTTTGTGGTGTACATTTAGTTTGAGCCTGTATTATGCTGTTTTTATTGGTCCATGCAGTTTGCAGGCATTTCACCTTAGACTGTTACTTGTAATTTCCGTTTAACTAGCTTCTACATTTTTGTGTAGTTCCCCTTTTTGAAGTTAAACGCTACTGTGGTAGGTTTCTTTGGCATTTCCCTCCCCTATAAGGATGTTAAATTTAATTGCATTATGGTTGCTATTACCAAGGAGTTCAGCTATATACACTTTGCTTTCAATTCAGATTAGTCAGTTTATTTCAAGCTTCTGCATATCCTTTCCCTTATGTGAAATGAATGTTTCAGTGGGCTGGGATTTCTAAAGAGATTGCACCTCAGGAGTTAGAGAGGTCTAGGAAGTAGAGTTGATTGTCAGTTGTGATATCAGGTGTTTTGTTTGATAGTGAGAGTCTTAAAATAGACTAGGGATTGAGCCATTAGGGGGGTTGTATCCTGGGTGCATCAGAATCCAGAAGTAGAAATGTGAGCTTGTATACAATCCTGATAATCCTCAACAGACAGTGTGGTCAGCATTTGCATCTGCAATAATTCTTTGACAAAGTCTTGATACAGAATTACAACAATTCCACTGCAGTAAAACTGCCTCACTTCCCAGTGACTAATGTACAACAGCATGTTTGAATGATGCCATTCTTTTCAAAGCCGTCTGGAGAACTCTCCAGACATCTCCTATTTCCTCTACTTCTCTGATGAAGTAGCACAAAAGAAAAGACAAACAGCTCTTTTCACAATTGCATTCAGTTTCTATACACTTAGCTTAGTAGGTTTCCTTCAGAGCTCTCATGCCATGTTGATTATTGCATTTGATAATGCAGACTTGCATCTCTAGGACATGAAGGCCATATCCTTCCACCATTTTGCATGAGCAACTCCCATGGAACCCAGTGGGAGTCTGGAATAAAATCAGTGGCAGGATATGATCTTAAGAGTGTGTCTTCAGTTTTGTGTAGTGCTTCAGACATTACTCCCAGTCTTTCTATAGCAACAACTCTCATTGTCTATCTCATCACTGTTTACAACCATATGTCTCTGTTGGCAGGAAAAATTGGACATCAGTTTGAGCAGCATGCTCTCCCTGAACACTAAATTGATTATCTTCCCATCAGTGCCTTAGAGTTACTTCCTAGATAAATTGTAGCATTAATGAGAATTGCACCTGAACAAATCCCTTATACACCGATGGGAGAATAGACCCTGTATACATGTTTCCTACCTTAGTCCACTATTTGTTTTGGTCCCAATGAAATTTCCATTCTTGAATATCTCAAAGAGCAGCATAAAGTGCCTCTCTTTTGCCTTCTTGCCACTGTGCATTCTGCTATTCCTTTGTTATCCCAAAAGGTGGATCCCAGATTCTAATATAGGATTTGCATAATACAGACAGCAAAAAGAAGCAGAATAACATCAGCTAGATCTTGTTACAGCTTCCTCCTTATGTTGTTCCTTCCTCCTGTTGCTTTGGTTTCCATGGGAGATCTTCCTCATGTCATAGAATAGATAAGCACCATGAAACTTTTCTTGCATACTGCTTTAGCAGCAAGGTCCTCAGAGCTAAATTTTAGCCTCAGATATGCTTCCACAACTGTGTTTTAACTTCAGGGGAGTTGCATACACATATCTAAGGACAAAATTTACCTTTTACTGTGTATATAATTAGAGATAGCAACAGAATTATCTTTGTAAAGAAAATCATAAACCAGGTGTTCACATAAGACACACCATTTGAGCATTAACAGGAGGATTTGCTGATTGTGTGCTACACATTGTGTGGTGAAATCTTTTTAATATCATCATACAATGTGCATGAGATCATGACACAAAGGAAAGTCAGTCAAGTGTTGCTTGTCATTCCTTCAGACAATTTATATTTGTAAGCAGGGTCTGGATGAGCTCTCCCCAACATCTAGAGACCCACTTGGGCAGAAGACTTCAGGAGAAGTCCATATTTGCATTTACACACTTACTCTGCCTAGTTGTTTGGCTGACAGACATGCTTTGCTAAAGTGATCAGTTTTGGCTTTGGATTACAATTCTTGGCCTTTTGGTTAAGATCAAGTATAGTATCTAAGAACACCTTGAAGAAAACCCACTGAGATGCTGATGTAGGGAGGTCTTGCATCTTGAGGACTGCATCCTGGGACATCAGAGCCAGGACAAACATCGACTCACACACTTTTCAACAGAAGGATGTCACAAGGAGAACCTTTTCCACCTCTTCCATTTCCCAAGATGATCCTCATATCTGATGGTGCTCCTGCTATTCCAAATGCCATCCCAGAAGGTACCACCAGCAGAAGGACCAGCATCTCCTTGAAACCCCCTCGTGGGGCCTCAACACCGCACCATATGCTTTCCTTGCTGTACCTCTTGATACTACTCTCCCAGATCAAGGAGAACTGTCTAGCGAGACCATTGACACCACTGAAGCCCATCCAATGCACAGAGAAGAAAGGGAGAATGATTACATCTACAATATCCCCTCCCTAAGGACAAGCTCCTCTGCCTTATCTGCTATCTGGCCTGAGGATTCCAATGCCTTGATGGTCTTAACAGACATTTGAAGAGAATACATAGCAAGCAGATTGCCTTATAGACTTTAAGGTCAGAAGGGACCATTATGATCGTCTAGTCTGATCTCCTGCACAACACAGGGCACAGAATCTCACCCATCCACTCCTGTAACAAACCCCTGACCTATGTCTGAGCTATTGAAGTCCTCAACTCATGGTTTAAAGACTTCAAGGTGCAGAGAATCCTCCAGCAAGTGACCCGTGCCCCAGGCTGCAGAGGAAGGCAAAAAACCGCCAGGGCCTCTGCCAATCTGCCCTGGAGGAAAATTCCTTCCAGACCCCAAATATGGCAATCAGCTAAACCCTGAGCATGTGGGCAAGACTCACCAGCCAGACACCCAGGAAAATTCTCTGTAGTAACTCAGATCCCACTCCACCTAACATCCCATCGGGCATATTTACCGCTAATAGTCAAAGATCAATTAATTTCCAAAATTAGGCTATCCCATCATACCATCCCCTCCATAAACATATCAAGCTTAGTCTTGAAGCCAGATATGTCGTTTGCCTCCACTGCTTCCCTTGGAAGGCTATTTCAGAACTTCACTCCTCTGATGGTTATAAACCTTCATCTAATTTCAAGTCTAAACTTCCTGATGGCCAGTTTATATCCATTTGTTCTATGCCATCTGACACATGCCTTTTGAAACACAGAAGAAATGTAAGTTGCATCAAGTTATCTGCAAAGGACATCTTGCAGCAGAAGGGGCCAACTCTAGCAGACTCTCTTACCACCATTGCACCCCTGCTTGGAATGCAGAAATGCTGCATGCCCCAGCTCTGGCTTTCAACTCACCTCACACTCCTGCTATTGTGTCCCAGACAACTCCCTCAAAGCCACAACAGGAAAACATGGTCCAACAATTTACTGCTGAAAGGACTATCCCTGTCCCTGGGACCACTGAACAGGATGTTATGATTGAAAGGATAAATGTTGACTCAAAGATCTCTAAACAGGACCCCACCAACAGAAGGACTGGTGCCCCCTCACAGACTACACAAGGTAATTCCCTCTCCAAACAGAGCATAGAATGTCCAGCGTGACCCCATCAGAATGGTCAGGGCCTCTCCATAGATAACTTGTGGGATCCTGCCACCAGGAGGGCTAGCACCACCTCGCAGGTCATCCAAAGGGAGCTTGCCAATGGAGAAGCTATCTCCATTGCAAGGACCACGCAACAGGACCTCATCCTTAGACTGACCAGCACAGCTTCCAAGACCACCCAATAGGACCTCGTCCCCAGGAGATCTCTCACTATATATGAGAGACCAACCAGATAGACCTCATTCACAGAAGGACCAGCACCATGCCAGAAACTCTCGAGCAAGCCCGCATCCTTAAAAGGACCAATGCCTCAAAGACTGTCCTCCCTAAAAGGACCAGTGCTGCCGCAAAGACTGTAAGGGAGGATCCTGTCACCAGTGGTATCAGCAGCATACCTGAGAGCTCCCCTCAAAATCTGGTGCAATGCAATCCTGTGCTCTGGGAGGAAAAGAGGCCACAGGCTAATCCCATAATAATCTTATAGCCTATGCCTGCTGTAATGGAGAAGCCATAAGAAGGAGCAGCATCTTAGATGGCAAGCTTGGATGGGGAGGAGTTGGCAAGGACAGACTCCTTCAATGACTTTGACCTCCTTGTTGACAGTCACTGAAGACTTGTCTGCAGAAATTGCATCGGGGGAGGGATGGAATCAGGAGAGCACACTGACTTCTCATAGAATCCATGTGTCTAGCTATAACTACTACAGCAGGGAAGCCATGAGAAGAAATACCAATCGCTGCTATAATCTGGCAGCAGCATCTTGGATAGAGAAGCTATACCAGTCAAACTGCTCTATGACTATAAGGGAAATCCTCAATAGGCCTTCCTCATACTGTGTCATCCCGTCTGAAAGACTATTCTTGCACTTCAAGGATGTGTTCAACTGTGTAGTCCAGAATGATACATAGAATCCAGGATGCCTTCATCATCTGTCCCGGCTGAGGTAAGAAGGGAGGCTGGAAGAAGGCTGTACACCATCGGAAATAATGACCAGACTCATGAAGACAAACCACAGACCCAGGAAAAGATGGCATTAGCTATGATCTCCTGAAAAAACAAGATCCCAGTTGCCTAACTGCTATCTTCAAGTGCAAACAGTTCTGCCATACTCCCAGCTCCTGGAAGAAGTCTCACTGTACTCATCAGCAAGAAAGTCAAGCGAGACAACCCCAGTAACTGGAGACACACCTCTCTCTGATCCATCAGGTACAAACTGTATGCCAGGTGCATTGCAGCTAGCATTACAGACTGGTCAATGAATAGAGGGTCCATCAGTTCCATCCAGAAAGGCTTCATGTCATGCAAAGCCTGCTACAAACATAACTTTGTCCTTCAAACTGCCATTGACACTGACAGGAGGGCATGGAGGAAATGTGCCATGGGCTAGTTCGATCTGGCTAATGCATTCAGTTCCATGCCCCCGTCAGCACATTTTTTGCCATGCTTTGAGAGTATGGGAAGCCTGAAAATTTCCTTCAGCTGGTCCAGGAACTTCACAAAGACTGCACCACCACCATCTGCTCCATGGAAGGGGAGACCCCTGAAATCTCAGTCCATAGTGATGTGAAGCAAGGCTGTGCACTCAGCTCCACCATCTTCAGATTAGCCATGGAGCCACTCATTCAAGCTATCGCCAGTGGTCCCTTACATTTAAATTGTCTAAGATTTAATATTTTTTTTTAAATTGAATGCAGGGGGAACGAAATATTTTCCTTATTGTATGAGTAAAGGGCAGCAGAACTGTACTTAGCATGTCCTGATTGAGGAGGTCACCCTCAACTGAACCTCACTTGCTAAGCAGGGGGTACAGATGCCAAAGCCCACTGAGGGTGAAAGGAAGATGGGGACAGGTGTTTCTACCTGGATGGTGCGGACTCTGCCTAAAGAGTCCTAGTCACCATTTGACTCTCCCTTTTCCAATGTTTAAAGACAGAGCTGATTGGATTCAATGGGGAGTCCTTGTTTGTGTTCAGTGATTACTAGAGCTGACATTCCTGAGAGACGTCTAGGGGTTAAGTCTTAGAGCTGGTGTGGGGACAGTTTTACAATAAAAGACAATGAAGCGGCAGCAGTGTGGGACCCTCAGAACGCAGCATTACAGAAGTGATGTGGCAAGCAGCAGCAGAGATGAGCAGTGGCAAAGATAACCGTGAGCATTGAACGCATTGCTCAACCTTTCAGAGGTGGGAGGTTGATCCATGCAAATGCACCTTCGAACTCCAGGTCTTTGACTAAGGACAACCAACTGTGACTGGGGTGCAGCAGAGGGCAAGGGGAGTGGTGTGTTAAAGGAACGTTTGTTCGTCAGACTTTCACACTGCAAAGTGGGAAACTGAGGCAAAGGACACTGCCCAGCAGACTCTGGGTGGGTGTTTGCTTACAGTCATATGCTTTTGAATCATTATGGTGGCATTTGTCCAAATTAATACTGGGTTCCCTTTCACTTCTAATTAATGTTCTCTTTTGTTTATACACAGATTCAGCGCTTGTGAGTGGGAAAGTATTGCTTCTTTGGGGCATCCAGGGGTGGTAAGTTTTCCCAGGTTACTGGGTGGGGACTCAAGCCGGTTTTGTTTTGTATTGTTAAGATGAACCCCTAGATATTGAACTTGACCCTTGTTGTTGCTGACTCCACCTGGCAGAGGGATTACGCATTTTTGGAAATAAACATGAGGCTATGTAACCTTTGCTACTGCATGATTTGCATAAATAGGTTCATATATTTTCAAAATTGACTTATGATGTTATGTTCAATCTGAGTGAAAGATGAGAAGGAAGAAAATCCTGCTCCATTTCCCTCACTTCCATTTCTCCCAAGTCCACTTGTATTTTACAATCAGAACCTCCCTCTAAAGTTGAAGGTGCTAAACTTCCAGTGCTTTGATTCATTTTCTTCAGTTTTAAGAAGGAAAAACAAAGAATCTCTGTTCCTGTTGGAGTGGATATTAGCTAAACTTCCATAGAATCACAGCAGACCGTGTTGCTATTTCTAGGCCAGTGAATCACTCTTTGAACAAAATGCAATTGCTGTGTCCCTTCAACCTGCGCTTCAGCAGAGTGAAACAGCAGGATTCCCGTACTGTATAATAACTGTCAGAAACAATTTCTGCTCTGTAAGTGAGGTGAAGCAAAATGTCAAAATATTTGAATACATTTCATTGAGGATATCTTCTTTTAAATTAGTGAAGGCTAGAGGAAAATAATCCTATTCTCTCACATAATAAATATGCATGGAACAGTGGGGCCAAGTGAATTCTAATAAAGCTGAGTCCTAGCTTGTTTATGCGTTAGAGAACCACAACAATAAAACACAGTAATTATTAATTAAAGAAATGCCAGCCGTGGCCTTTTACAGCCACTCCTGAACATGTGCATCACAATATGTTTTGAATGTCTAAAGTCAGCACATTAATTACCATATTTTATAAAATGCCTTGGATAGAGGTGAGCAATTGCAGCAGCCAACAAGGAGTCCAAACTTTGTGCATATATCTTCTTATTAGTACAACTGCATTCTTTGGAACTCATTAGCCTAGCCACATTATCCTCACTCATACCAATGTATCCATGAATCGCTAGAAAATGATGGAAGGAAGAGTTCACGAAGAACACTCTTTCAGATTTCTACATGGCTTTTCATCCCAGTGAATTCCAAAGCATGTTACTAACTATATACTAGGCATGGGTGAACTCACAGAATTCCTATTCTTAAGCTTCTTTTCCCAATCTATATTGAGTTTGCAAATTCCTCCTTTATGTCCCCATCCAGTGATTTTAAAGTTACGTGAACCAAGAATTAAAGAATCAAGGTGAGTCAAAAAACAAAACAAAATAAACACATTTGTATCAAAAGAGAAACCCCTATGCTGTGAAAAGTGCCTCCCCCCAGATAGGTGTCAGTGGAAGCATGGTTGGCCCAACAATGATTTATAATTAATATACACAGCTTATTATGTGATGTAATAGGATTAAAGTACAACATTGTACATGTTTCAGGTGCCAGATCCCACTCAGCCTCACTTTTCTGTTTATAGCAAAAATGCCCCCAGTCATACTTATTACTAATAAGTGTTATACATTGATTATATATCTTATTTTTAGCAAAATTAACAGTCTTGAACATAAACTCTTAATGCTGATTCCGCAAAACCAGACAATCTTTGGAATATTATCCTTTGTCTGTTTGAGCCCCTAGAAGGGTGTGTCTATAGCAGGGGTTCTCAAACTGGGGGTTGGGACCCCTCAGTGGGTTACAAGCTTCTTACATGGGGGATTGTGAGCTGTCAGCCTCCACCCCAAGCTCCGCTTTGCCTCCAGCATTTATAATAAAAAAGTGTTTTTAATTTATAAGGAGGGGTCATACTCAGGGGCTTTCTATGTGAAAAGGACCACCAGTACAAAAGTTTGAAAATCACTGGTCTATAGAGATAATTAGATCTTGCTAATGTACAGATTATTCAAATTATCATACCTTTTTGAAAGGAAACCATCCCTTTTTGGAAAAATGTATACATAAAGGGGGAACTTACAATAATCAGTCGTCATCATCATCTGGTTCTGTGGTCTTTGCCAGAAATATTTTCTACTGATAGTATTATTTTGAAATTGTTTCTTGATAACACAGGTTGCATTCTCAACATTTGCTAATAAACTAGTAAATAGCGTACCATAAATCAGTTCTAGTAATCCAGTGTCTTGTGAGTAATGGCATATTACAATATAATAATGAAACTGAATTCATTTTCTGCATCCAAATTTATTCATCTCCTTTGTAGACAAAAATGTATTTGATTACACTGATCGTTTAATTTTGTAAAATGTACAGGCTATTTCATTCTGATGGCAATTGACGGAAAATTATTTTTGTCTGCTTTTTTGCTACATAATTTCCTCTCATGAAACTTCAGATTGTTGATGTGATTATTGTGAGTGCATGACATATAATTTAAAATAATGTAGCTGGCAATGACAGAGTACTTTGGTAATGTTAGCATCCTTTGTTATAGAGCACTTCAGTAGTGTGCAGGTGAAGATAACAGCAAACCTCAGTAACATGTGGTGGTCTGTCAGAATTGCTACAAAGTAACAGGAAATTTGATCTAATCAGTACAGAATGAGGCCAAAGAATATAAACCTCCCAGAAAAATGCTTGTTTTAGTTAGAATATGTCATAGCTAGTTATTTGAGATGAAATATATGTTAGGAAACGTAGCCTTTTCCAGGCCACATGCAGGATTGGTCTCCACTGCCCGTTTACAAGTTTTTTGAGCAAATCCAGGAGCTTCATTGCCTTATGTCTTCAGAACGTCTAGTTGTTCATCGATTGTCAGCCTATTAATGTGTCGTCTTATTGGTTTTCTCGCCCTTGTTGCCGGCACCCAGTGCCGAGAGGCTGAACAACAGCTTGAGTTGGTTCGTTACCCGGTGTGCTACACCCAATAATCACAACGGGGTGGAGAAGCAGAAAAGTTTATTTGAAGCTTCAAATAGGTACAGGGAGATTTGAATCTCAAATCCTGTACCCAGAGCAGGAAGTTACACAGGCTTTTATACATCCTTTTTCCCAGCATACTTATCCAATAGCAAGCTGCCCCAAGTATCCATATAGCCGGCCAATCCAGTTCCAAGCTAGTTCCCTGGTTCTCTGTATCATTTGTTAAACCATACATAAAGCTGCTTTATTCAGCATTGTTCTTCCATATCACCCCTGTTTGGCCTTGCTTAGTTTCAGGCAGTCTGACTCTGCAACATATTGTTGCAGATTCTCAGCATAACTGCTGTGTGTGCCTCCAGGCAGGGGCCAAGGACACTTGGGCCTAGTACGCAGAGCTGCTGCGAGTGCCTCCAGGCGGGAGGGGGGCCAAGGACACCTGGGCCTAGTGCGAGGGGGGCTTCATCGACACTCGTGGTCTTCCGTCCCCTCGAGTTACCTAGTGGCCATGCCCCAGTGTCCCCAACACCCTGATAATTTTAGGTTTAAAATAAATATGCACACAAACATGCCAGCCTCTCCCTGGCTGCTCAGAGGGAAACTCCACTTACCCTCCTCACCCCTAAGAGAGGGAATCTGCCATCCATTTCCTAATACGGTCTTGACCCAGCAGCAACACTCCCTATTGCTATGGCCCAGGTTAAGGTTGCCACCTGTGAGATAAAAATCCCCTGGAACATCCAGGATGAGCCTGACCCCGTAAAACTGAATGGCTGGCGATATGTACTGAGCACCCTTACAGATTTTCCCAAGACAGCTACCTCAAATAAAGGGGCAATCCAGGGAACACCCAGACAGGTGGCAACCCTAGCCCAGGCTGGCAGAGCTGCCATTCTAACCCCTCCAACTTCCACCCCTAACACTGTCCCCTGCATGTCAGGTGACCAGGTGTCCCAACTTTATGGGGACAGTCCTGATATTTGCAGATTTTTCTTTATATCGGTGCCTATTACTCCCCACACTCTGTCCCAACTTTTTCATACTTGCTATCTGGTCACTCTACCTGCATCCCCCCTCAGTCTCTCTTCTGCAACCCTACTTTGCCCCACATTCTGCACAACCCCTAAATCTGCCTCCTTGACCCCTCATCCCCCTGCCCCTCCTCAATCTCCACATCTACTTTTCACAGAGTTTTTGCTGCTCCTCACAGTCCCTAGGTCCCGTCTAGCCCCCTGAACCATAGAGTGGCAGACATTTAGCTTGTGGGCATGGCTTCAGCCTCACTGAAAACAGTGGGAGGTGGCAGCCAACTTTTTTAATGGCAGACTCACTTCCAGTTGCAGATGGTTTTCATTTCCCTACAGTTTATCTTATTGGCTTCAGCCTCATTGACAGTAAGAGAAAATGGTGGCTATTTTGAATCAGGGAAAATTCCTGAGTTGGCTCTTTTCCTCATGTTTTCATGAGACAGGCTAAACACCCCAGAATCACTAGAGTTTTATGATAAAAATCACAATACCAAAGAAGATATTTTTGAAACACATGCCATTATCCATTAGAAAGGGTTACTTAGTGTCTATTTATATTTTTGGTAATTACAAATATTAATTACCAATTTGAAATGTGTGCAAGTTTAACTGAATTGGCTGGGGTTGTTTTCCCAACAGACCAAAAGCAATTCAGTTTTTTAAGACAAAAATCTTGCTTTGAGTTGACTGCTGCCACTTAGTTTTGAAAACTGCGCACACATCATTAGTACGTCAATCTTTGAAGTCCTGATCCTGCATAAATTCAGATGCTTTTAACTTATGTTCATTCAAGTTTCAAATGCTGGTAATTTTTGTTGTAACTCCTTTTCAAGAAGCATGTGAGGATTTTTCCTTCCAATGGCTAAATTTTTTTTTTAAGTTTACTTTTCAAGAGTAGCTTGATAGGGCTTAGTTCACACTTTCAAAACAATTATATGCATGAAAACAAAAGGTTATAACTCTTTTTAATGTACCCTTTAAGCATAGAAAGTTTTAGCTTAGTCTCTTCCTAAATTATTGTTTGTATACATATTCCCTTTGGGAAGAGACCAAGCATAGAAAGCTTTGGCTCAAAGGATACATTAAAAAAGAGTTATAACCTTTTGTTTTCATGCATTTAGAATAAGTTTCACAGTCTTAATTGTAATGGGCGCTATAACACTCAGAATAAGAAAGGCAATCTCAATGTCAAACAAATAAATGACAGTACAATACTTCTGCAGTGCCTTTTATCTGAGGATCTCAATGTATTACAAACATCAGCTAATTCTCTCATACCCAGTGAGACAGGTAAAATATTTATCTAATGTAACCTCTCTCTCACTCTTGCTCTCTCTGTTTGGGTGAGATCAACAGGTAGGGTTGGAGCCAGGAAATCCAAGGCCCCTTTTTATGTACACATTTTTGTAACATTTTGGAATCAAACTTCCTATAAAACTGTTCCATGCAGTTACCAGTAACTATCTCTATAAAACACAAACAGTTTTAAAATGTTGTACACAATACTATCCAATGTAATATCTCGACTTTGCTTTTGTTCTCTCTCGCCCTGTTTTTTCTTCTTCCATCTCATGTTTTTTTTCCTTTTTAATCTATATCTTGGTTTCTTTGACTCTTTCCCTTCAGTCTAATATATCTAATCATATGATTAGACTGCTTAGATAATTTGTCCTTGAACACCATTCTTTCTTCAGTACACTTCAGTGAAGGAAGACAGTTGAGTATAGCAGGTGTGAGTGGAGATGCAGTTGGCAAATCTGTAACTCAGTTCAAAAAAGTGTGACCCACTCACACTTTTCCTGCCGTGGGAAATAACTTGTGGAAGTTACTCCAGCCCTGAGGCATGAAGCAGCTCTCCTTTCTCCACAGTGTGAAGGGAGGAACCCATCCTTCTCCTGACAGTACTGTAACTCCAGTGTTTGCTGCCTGAGTACTTGGGCCATGAACAGTGACTGAAATTTCTCCCACAAGCAATGTGTCAATTTGATAGAGTATTTCCTTTTTAATTTGCACTCTAATAATTAACTACCACATTGCATTTCTTGCTACAGTTCGGTTGTAGGACAGCAGATGCCAGCTGCGACACAGTACTTTCAAAAGAAAACAATGAATTTTTCTTTTTTATGTTTGTTTTTTGAATAATAATCCTCTCTAGTGCTTTGTAGTATAGATTAAATGCTGAAACTTCACTTTGTTGATTTTCTGCAGCCATTTATTGCTTCATACACTACAAAGCAATAAAAATTGTCACTTAAACAGTACGGGAAAGCCTAGAAAATAACCACCAGCCTCCTACAAAGTACTAAATAGGGATGTGAACAAATTTGATTGTGTTTTTTTTTAATAAATTACAAATGTAGGGGGAATGCAGTAGATGTAACCTAATTGTATTTGATGCTGTGTATCCTCAAACTCGTAGACTAAAAAATTAGTAGAACTAGCTTGCCTATGAACGGTGTCACATGCTCAGAAAACTAGCTGAAGTGACATAAACAAAAGGTAATGGGAAAAGGGCAACAAATTGGATTAGGAGAAGCATCTAGTGGGCTATTGCAGGGGCTGCCTTATTTAATATCTTCACAATCTGAAAAGTGGGGTAAACAGCAAATTTACAGATGATGCTAAATAGGAAAATGTGGTGAACATCAGTAAGGACAGAGAAATAGTAATGTGGGAAATGAAGAGGTTAGAATGATGAGCAGAAAACCAAAACCATAGATTTAACTCGGCAAAAATGTATCTGAGGAAAAGTTATCCATCACAAGGATATTCAATGAGAGGGAGAAACCTAGAAAGGGGTGATGCTGAAAAAGATCTAGTAGTGGTAGTGGAGGGCAAATTAGATGTGACTTTGAAATACTATGTGACAATTAAAAAGTGGAATTTTGAACTGCATACACCAGATAGAAGCATCACATCATAGAATGGAAAGTAATAGAGTTCTGCTGAAGACATGCCCAGACTACTGCAAACTCAACACCTCATGGTTATAAAAACAGGTGCTCTTTGGAGGGAGTTCAGACTGGAGCTACAGAAATAATAAGGGGTCTGGAGGGATTGATTTATGAGAGGACACAGAACTAGTTAAATATATAAGGCTTTGGTAGGTGAGGATTAAGGATGGACCATGATGGGGTGAACCCCCATTACCTGCTACAGAAGGGAAACAATTAGAGACATACTCCACCTGTGGGGTGATTGACTGATTGCCTCTTGGACAGAGTGGGTGGAGCTAGGTGGTGAGCCATTAGATATCAGGGATTTATAAGGTGCCTGAGTGAGTTCAACTGGGGAGAGACTGCAGATAGCAGGATTTTTCTTCAGGAGAAATTGCAATAAATAAGCGAAAAGAAAAAGGAGTACTTGTGGCACCTTAGAGACTAACAAATTTATTTGAGCATAAGCTTTCGTGAGCTACAGCTCACTTCATCGGACGTCCGATGAAGTGAGCTGTAGCTCACGAAAGCTTATGCTCAAATAAATTTGTTAGTCTCTAAGGTGCCACAAGTACTCCTTTTTCTTTTTGCAGATACAGACTAACACGGCTGCTACTCTGAAACCAATAAATAAGAAGGCTCTTGTGAGGGATGACCTGAGAGAGGATGGCAAAGGAAGTTGGGGGGTCAGGAGGGCCTTTTGTTTATAGTTGATTAGAACTTGTGATGTTGGACTTTTGATATCATGGAAGGGACAAGCCTATAGAAGTGTCTTAGCTGGAGGATTAAGCCTCAGAGCACAAAGGTAAAGGGCAAGCTGGGCAGCACAAAGTAAGCAGCCAAAGAGGGAGCTAGAGGCACAGATAACTGCAACATTGACTCCTGACACAAGGAGACACTATGACCATGAGTAGAGATGGCTACAGGGACACATGATGATAGTTTACCAATACTGGAAGGGAGTAAATACCAAAGACCAGATTGTGAATAAAACTGTTTTTTTTTTAAAGCTAAGGACCCGAAATAATATTGTTAGGTGACTGCTTATTCAGGGGATAAGATATATGATATGAAGCCTTCTATTTCTAGGTCACCAGTTGAAATCTGCCCCTGATAGGTAGTGAGTTTGCAATCCAAAGCCTGTTCGGTGATCTACTTCAAATAAATTGGTAGTCTCAGTTCTGTTCCCATGGACATGTGTCTTCATCACAAAATCTATCACCCAGCTTGCTACTCATTTATTGTGTGTCTCAGCAGAGAAGCTAAGCCCTGGTGACTGATTTATTCGCTCACCTCTTGAGGCTGGGTAATGTAGGGAACCTTGCACTACCACTGCATAAAAGATTTCAGTCTCTGCAATTGTCAATATTCTACCTGACCGAAAAGGTGGGTGAGGTAATGTCTTTTATTGGACCAACTTCTGTTGGTGAGAGAGACAAACTTTCAAGCTACACAGAGGGTTTTCTGATAGCTCTAACCAACAGAAGTTGGTCCAATAAAAGACATCAGGAAACCCTCAGTATAGCTTGAAAGTTTGTCTCTCTCTCCAACAGAAGTTGGTCCAATAAAAGACATTACCTCACCCACCTTATGCCTCTAATATCCTAGGGCTGACATAGCTACAACACCACTGCATATAATATTCTACCTGTAATACATGGTGCAGATAGTAGTGAAAGAGAAAAGTTAAGTTAAAAAAAATGTAACATGCGGTTAGATTTTGCAAACATAACATACATTAATGTCAATGAGACTAATTGTATGAAAAGGGTTTGCAGAAACAAATTTACACTTAACACATGTGCATACAGAACTGTGGATGCAAAGCATCAAAAACAGGATGGGTAAACTTTCTCATATCCCTCTTTAACATGATCCAGGAGAGAATATATCAGGGTTCCATGGGCCAGCCCACACCCAAATCATCACTGGGAATTATCTAAGACTCTTGATGGTTGAATACTCAGCTTCCTGTTGTACAGATTAATGTCATTGGGGCAGAGCCCCACAAAGGTGACAGAACATAAGAATGGCCATACTGGGTCAGACCAAAGGTGCACCAAGCCCAGTATCGTGTCCTCTGACAGTGGTCAATGAAATGCATGTCAGCATTATCCTTGTTAGCCTCATTACCAAAAAAAACCCCCAAATCCTTTTACCAAAATTTAATTTATTTTATTAAGTTATCATTTTATTTACAACATACCCAGAATATTTAAAATATATAATACATAATTCATATATACATCCAGAAAAAAGGAGAAAAAGGAAACATTACAAGTTCATGCACAAACAGTATTTAAATAGTACACAAAAGAAAGTATGTAGATGTCAACCCATAAACAGTAACATCTCTATGCTTTCCAAATATTCATAAAAATCATAAGTGAATTAAAATACTTTATGGGGCAGTGGTAAACACTCTCCATAGCAGCAATAAAAGCTGCAATTTAAGCTACCTACTCTCTGACAAAGGTAGAGTGCTCTGTGTACCCATGCTATCCAAGTGATGAAAACATGTTCGACTGTAGTCAAACATTATAAATCAATTTTATTTGTAAAGGGGAAACCAAATATGTCACTTGCCATATCTTGAAGACATTGGTAGCTTTTCCTTCTGTTGCACATGAACACAAATTAAATTCCGTTAAAAATTGCAACTAAATAATATTTTTCTATGAAAGATCATATAAAGTTTCACAGGAAATGGCTTTGAAGATAATTAAATACATCCAGTAGGAATAAGTTCATCTAGTATAAAAAAAAATCTATTGTAATTTATTCAATGGCCATATCCTGTGGTTTTTAATTCAGGGCTATAACATACATGCTATTTTTAAGCAGAATTCCCCACTGAAGCCAGGTTTTACTCAATCTTTGTTCTATTGCTGCAGCCAGCATATAAAGAGATAGACACAGAGGGAGCTTTGGGACACTCGACTGTGGTGGCTTTATTGGTCTAGATGTAAAATGGAAACTAACATAAACTGAGGCTTTGTATTGGCAGGGGGAGAGCTCAGACAATTAAAGGGACAAGACAACACATTCCTTCTCCCTACTTAAAAAACTTTCCAAACACATATACATTATCGCTTATATGGCTCACAATGAACACTATATAAGCCTAACTAAGAGTTGGGGGTGGACTCCCCAAACTCTTAACTTGCAAGGAATTATGCTGCCCTGGAATAGCAACTCACTAACTAAACAATTTATAAGTTCAAGCGCAAAATTGGTTTTCACACTCTTGGCATAATGTGGTAATAGTGGTGTGACAGTGTCTTGAACAACAGGAACAGCTGCTGGTAAGGAATCAACTGCATCTGATATGGAATCAACAGGGTGTGTTACCAAAATTTCTTCCACCAAGTCATCAAAATTAGGAGTTGTAATGGAAGAAGGTTCAACTTTAAAAACAAAGTCCTACTGGAACCACCCTTGACTCTAGTACTAGTTGAGGCTGCAACTGGAAAAAGCTAATGTAGTCAATGCTTTTTTTGCCTCTGTTTTCACTAACAAGGTCAGCTCCCAGACTGCTGCGCTGGGCATCACAAAATGGGGAAGAGATGGCCAGCCCTCTGTGGAGATAGAGGTGGTTAGGGACTATTTAGAAAAGCTGGACGTGCACAAGTCCATGGGGCCGGACGAGTTGCATCCGAGAGTGCTGAAGGAGTTGGCGGCTGTGATTGCAGAGCCCTTGGCCATTATCTTTGAAAACTCGTGGCGAACGGGGGAAGTCCCGGATGACTGGAAAAAGGCTAATGTAGTGCCAATCTTTAAAAAAGGGAAGAAGGAGGATCCTGGGAACTACAGGCCAGTCAGCCTCACCTCAGTCCCTGGAAAAATCATGGAGCAGGTCCTCAAAGAATCAATCCTGAAGCACTTACATGAGAGGAAAGTGATCAGGAACAGTCAGCATGGATTCACCAAGGGAAGGTCATGCCTGACTAATCTAATCGCCTTTTATGATGAGATTACTGGTTCTGTGGATGAAGGGAAAGCAGTGGATGTATTGTTTCTTGACTTTAGCAAAGCTTTTGACACGGTCTCCCACAGTATTCTTGTCAGCAAGTTAAGGAAGTATGGGCTGGATGAATGCACTATAAGGTGGGTAGAAAGCTGGCTAGATTGTCGGGCTCAACGGGTAGTGATCAATGGCTCCATGTCTAATTGGCAGCCGGTGTCAAGTGGAGTGCCCCAGGGGTCGGTCCTGGGGCCGGTTTTGTTCAATATCTTCATAAATGATCTGGAGGATGGTGTGGATTGCACTCTCAGCAAATTTGCGGATGATACTAAACTGGGAGGAGTGGTAGATACGCTGGAGGGGAGGGATAGGATACAGAAGGACCTAGACAAATTGGAGGATTGGGCCAAAAGAAATATGATGAGGTTCAATAAGGATAAGTGCAGGGTCCTGCACTTAGGATGGAAGAATCCAATGCACCGCTACAGACTAGGGACCGAATGGCTAGGCAGCAGTTCTGCGGAAAAGGACCTAGGGGTGACAGTGGACGAGAAGCTGGATATGAGTCAGCAGTGTGCCCTTGTTGCCAAGAAGGCCAATGGCATTTTGGGATGTATAAGTAGGGGCATAGCGAGCAGATCGAGGGACGTGATCGTTCCCCTCTATTCGACACTGGTGAGGCCTCATCTGGAGTACTGTGTCCAGTTTTGGGCCCCACACTACAAGAAGGATGTGGATAAATTGGAGAGAGTCCAGCGAAGGGCAACAAAAATGATTAGGGGTCTAGAGCACATGACTTATGAGGAGAGGCTGAGGGAGCTGGGATTGTTTAGTCTGCAGAAGAGAAGAATGAGGGGGGATTTGATAGCTGCTTTCAACTACCTGAAAGGGGGTTCCAAAGAGGATGGCTCTAGACTGTTCTCAATGGTAGCAGATGACAGAACGAGGAGTAATGGTCTCAAGTTGCAATGGGGGAGGTTTAGATTGGATATTAGGAAAAACTTTTTCACTAAGAGGGTGGTGAAACACTGGAATGCGTTACCTAGGGAGGTGGTAGAATCTCCTTCCTTAGAGGTTTTTAAGGTCAGGCTTGACAAAGCCCTGGCTGGGATGATTTAACTGGGACTTGGTCCTGCTTCGAGCAGGGGGTTGGACTAGATGACCTTCTGGGGTCCCTTCCAACCCTGATATTCTATGATTCTATGATTCTATGATCCATATGTTTCCATAAAATACCATTGGCCAGTTTCACCGCAAATGAAACACGCCCCATGCATTTTACAAGTTCTCCAGGTACCCATTTAATTCCATAACGATAACTGCAAATCCACACTAAGTCTCTGACTTGAAAAGAACAATCACAAGTCTAACTTCGTCAGTCAGCTTGCATAACTTGGGATTTGGCTACACATGAGACAATATCAGGATATAGCAGCTCCCAATAGACACACAAAGATCACTTGAAGAAAAGCGTTGCAGGTGACTTCTGGGTAGCAGTAAATAGCGTATTTCTGTAGACAAGCAAGAAATGATCCATGTTCTACTGATACTCAGAATAGACTTGTTAGCTTTTACGGCATGCTTAAGTGTTTGTACCAAGTGTTCTGGTAGTCCATTCGTAGAATGATAGCAAAGAGATGAGCATATGTGGTGAATTTCATTTGAAGCTAGGAACCTCCTGAAATTCTTCAAAACAGAATTGAGGTCCATTGTCACTCACCAACTGCAACAGTAAACCAAACACAATACAAAGATGTCCAATGATCTTAGTAGCTATAGTAGAAGTCATTGTAAAGATTTCTGGCCATTTTGAATGGGTGTCAACTATGACCAGAACATATAACATTCTAACAATTCAGCAAAATCCATATGAATATGTGTCCAAGGAGTTTGAGGCCATGACCAAGGGTGTAGATGAGCTGGACCAGGATCATGCTGAATTTGATGACATATAGTCAAGCACTTCGCCTTCTTCTCAATGTCTTCTGTCTAATGACAGAATTCCATATTTCAGTCCAAAAATTGAGAGTAATGGGTTCTGATCCATCAGCAAGGTAAAATGTCTACTATACAGATAGGTATGAAATTTCCAAATTCTGAAGATAATACTGACAGCTTCTCATTCTAATTGCACATAGTTGTTCTCAGGAGTAGTGAGTGTTCATGATGTAAAGGCAGCTGGTTTCTCCATGCCATTAGGAAAAAACATGGGAAAGAACTGCACCCACCCATATGGTGAAGCAACACAAGCCAATTGCAATGGTAGTGAAGGATCAAAAGGAGAAAGAACTTTGGCTGATGTCAAGGGCTTTTTTTGGTTCCTTAAATGCACACTCACACTCTTTTGTCCACTTCCATTTTCTTTGTTTGTAACTTTTCATGTAAAGGTGCCTTATACAGTTGCCAGATTAAGCAGAAATTTACCATAGTAGGTAAGCAGTCCTAAGAATGAACATAACTGGGAGACGTTCTCTGGCGGTGGAGCTTGAAGGAACTGTCTTCTCTTTCTCTGGCAATTTTCTTAAGCCCACGGCATCAATTACACATCCACTGAAGGTTTAAAAAAAATTCACATTTGTCTCAACATACTCTCAGTCCATGGTCTTCCAAAAGTAAGATAGCTTCCACATTTCGAAGATCATTGTCAATCGAAGATTGTCATCCAAATAACACTGAACTTCATTCAGTCCCTTCAGAATCTCATCCAGGGCTTTCTGGAACAGAGCAGGTGCCTGTGAAATACAGAAAGGCAACCGGTTGCAACAAAATAAGACTCTTTGTTTGTTGATTGTGAGATGCCTGATCAATCTCCATTGTTAGGTATGTACTGAGCAAATCCAATTTCCTGAAACACCTTAGTCTACCACTAGAGTAGCAAACAAATCTTCAATACAAAGTATTGGATACTGGTCTGCACATAAAACTGGATTCAGTGCACTTTGAAATCTCTACAAATTCAGGCTGAACCATCCTTCTTAAAGGCTGGTATGATGGGTGTTGCCCACTCATTGTGTGAAATGAGTGACAAGACTCCAGTGTTCACTAAACAGTCCAAATCCGCTTCTACCAGAGGCTTCAGAGCATAAGGCACAACTCTATGTTTGCTATATTTCAGCTGCCTGTCAGATTTAACAATGAGCTTCATTGACAAGTTACTCATCTGTCCAAGCTCTATTTCAAAAATTTTGGAGTGTCTGCCCAGTATTTCTTGAAAATATTTGAGGTGCCTTCATGATCATCTTGATCTTGGTCCAAATGGCTTCCCAAGCCAAGATCTACCAAATAATGGTGGATACTTCCCTGCAATAACATACAAGGATAAAACAAATGATTGACCATTGAGTTGAACTTTCACCGGGTGTATTCCTTTTGGGACTAACTTTTCTCTGGTGTAAGCCTTCAAAACCATGGAGCTTCCTTCTAGGGAAACTTATAACAAAGCCTGGTGATAGGGAGATGCATAAATCAGTGAAACAGCCGCTCCATTCTCATAGGAACTCTTTCAATCAAGGGTGCGATTGAGATGCCATCTCTGTCTCCAGCTTCTGATAACATGTGTAATGCTAGGTCTTGGTCAGTATCACTAGAGCTTTTGTCTTTTTCCACATTATGAATTCTTGACTTCAATTTCAGTTCAGTCTTCATAGGTGTTTTATTTTGGAGGTAGGGTTATTCTGTGTTGCTGGTGATTGAATTGTGTGACAGGTCACAACGATGTGTCCTTTCTTCTGGCACTTTCTGCAAATAACCTGGCATGCCCAGCAATCCTTCTCAGCGTGAGTAATTTGTGCACAACAGCCATATGGAAATTTTTTATGTTCCCGTGGTCTTCTGTGTCACCAATGCAGGAGATGAATTTCTCGATTCACATTAAATTCCAGAGAATCCATCTCTGTGGTCTCCATTGCAACTGCCACATCAGCAGCCTTTATGAATGTAAGCTCTGATATAGTCAATAACTTCTTCCAGACCTGGTCATCGTGTAATCCAGAGTGTAAGTGGTCGCACAGGGCATCACTTAATGTTTGTCTGAACTGACAATGCACTGATAATTACTTTAAAGCAGCAATAAACTGTGGTACCAATTCTCCACTTCCCTGATGTCACTGATGGAACCATTACCATTCTGGTGGGGCAGAAGAAAAATGTTCCTGTATTGCTGGAGTAATTGCAGTATATGTTGCATTTCCAGGCGCAGCTAGAGACAATAGGTCATGCAGCAGTCCAAATGTCTTCAGACCCATCCCTGTCAGCAAGGTTGAAACTCACTGTCCATCTGGAATGCTGCTGCAAGTTACAAATTGCTCAAAACATTTGAAGTACACCACCCAGGTTTCATGATTGTTGTCAAACTCACAAACATTGCCCACAAAAGGTCCCATGTCTCTGCTCTCTTGTTGGATATCACACTTCCCGGATGCCTTCTGTTCCACAGGGAAATTCTTTTTGTTTGTTTGAGTGCAGATTGAACAATAACAAACAATCACCCTCTGCTGGCTGTGTGCTTATATGCTCCTTTGGCTGGTCTTGGGCTTCCTCTGCCAGCTACAGAGCTTCAGTGTCTGCCTGCTTGCATGTGGTCAACAATATGGCTGCTTGCTTCCATTTCACTTTGTTTGCAGAAGCTCCTGGCTGCAGCCTATTCCTTTGTTCTGTCTTTATTTACTTACTTCCCCATCTTCAACTAGCTGGCTCATGCTGTCCCAGCAGCAAAAAAAGCAGTCTGCCATGGTGTGCATGTAGGTGAACTTTTGTCCCCCTTTTACAGTATTATTTGCTTACTTTTTCTTGTTCAGGCAATGGGAGCACTGGACATTCGTGGGATAGAAGTCCTGCATTGCCAATATTGTATTTCTGGAGCCACTAGAGAAGGAGACAGACAGATGCAGAGGGACCTGATGGGTACACACTGGTTGGCTGTGGTGGCTTTACTGTTCTAGCTGCAAAAGTGAAACCAACACGAAACTGAGGCTTTGCACTGGGGAGAGCATTTAAACAAACATTTAAAGGGACAGGACATCACATTTTAATCAAGCAAATTCCCACTGCAATTAACTAACCCAGAAGTTAGCTCATAGTTTTGCAAAAAGCATATATTGTAACTTAATATAAAAACATAATTTGGCTAGATATATCATTTTCTTTAGATACAGAACCTCCCTCCTCTTCTGATCTGAGTAGCATGGTTCAGGACAGGAAAGATCAGGGTTTTCTCATCAATATGAACAAACTCTTTCTAGTGTGATAAATCAGATAAAGTTAATATAATTTTTCCTCCACCATCCCACTTAAGTGTTAAGATACTATAGCTTTTCTTAATGTACAATAGATTCTCTACCATATTTAGTCATAAAGGATTAAGAAGCTAAAAATGAATAATTCAAATGGGGTTTGGGGTTTCCTTACTTGTAGGAATGCGCAGCATGGAGAAGCCCAAGCTTGATTTTCTAGAATTTCCACTAAATGCTCAAAAAATTGCTTTTCAAAAGACTGTAGATTATTTTAAAATTTCTTATTCTATGTGTTGGAAAGAAATTCATTCCTGTTTACTGGTCATTTTAAGTTGTTCATATGGGGTGACATTGCTTCAGATTTCTTCTTCAGAGAAGTCATTGGGACTTGGAGGCTGTCACTTCTTGCCAGATGGATTTCAAATATCTCTTTTACTAGTAGCTTTTTCTCAGAAGATGATAGCACTAAACATACAGGGCCAGATGCCTTGCTGATGTAAATTGCCATAGCTCCATTGCCTTCAAAGGAGCTACACTGACTTATACCAACTGAGGATTTGCTTATCTGCCTCTCAGAGACTGACAGGTTGATCTGAATGGCTGATGCCAATGGGAAAAATAAACAACTTTTCTATTATAGTTTTGATTTTATAGCACGTATTGTTTAAGGCTACTCTGACACTATTCTGCTCTCAGTACATTGCAAACCTGGGGTCTAATGATATAAGCCAATAAAATCCCAAATTCAGTTGTCAGAACATTATGTGTCTGCCATGTTTTGGAGCTAACTGCTGCAATCTCATAGTTTCAGACTATGAGGAAGCATTATAAAGAAATAAAAAATGAAGATCTGTATTCTGTTAACTGTTGCTTTAAAAAATAACCTATTAAGGGCAGATGTGAAATGAGACGTACTGATGGAAGATTAAATTTTTTTTAAGACCATTAATACTCTGGAGAAATAAATGGAATAAAACACATTTATCAGAAAGGGTGAAAATGGTGTATAATACTTTGAACTATTCAATTTTTTGTGGTACTATAACTAGGGCCAACTTAAGCAAATGTTTTAAATTGGAAAATTCAAAACAATTTTAAATCCACTTTAAGCTTACTGTGCAATCATTCCTCAATGAGGCCAAATGTTGATACCAGAAAAGCTTCAGACTCTATTTTGTATCTCTGGCTTCCATTTTGAATAAGCAAAAGTCACTCCATCATTAGATGGGAGCTGCAGCTCCCATAGGCTAAATATAGAATTGGCAGGGAAATCAAATTGGCAGGGATCCAACAGATCATAACCCGGTGAGGTAAATAATGGCTGCAAGTCTAAAATTAGAATGAGCAGTTAGAAACAAAGCTAAAAATAGAACTGACAGTTTAGGATGTGTCATGAATCCAAGGAATGTTGGCAGTTCACATGCATCCAAAAAAGATCTGAAAGAAAGATATTAGCAGAAGTGTCTAGAAAGTTTTGACACGATGGTATAAAAGTCAGTCTGTCAGTGGGCCGTTGAGATAGAGGGAGAGAGAGGGCAAGCAAGCCAGCAGCAGCAATAGCAGCAAGCAAACAGGGCAGAAGGAGTCCCATCACTGAAGCAGAGGCAGAAGAGACAGAATGTGCAGGAGAGACATCTGTAGCAGAGTCAGCAGACAGGGAAAGCTTGTCAGTTATAGTATAGTATAGTGTTAGTGTATATGTGGGGGGGTGGGTGGGTGATAAAGATGTATGAATGTGTGTTAATCGGGGAGAAATTTATATATGTAAGACTTCATAAGATTTAAAAACGGCTGTCAGTGACCTGTGAAAGACTGGCCATCTGTAACAGGGTGTAGCCACTTTGGATCATCTCAACTGCATGTTGTTGAAGTTTGAGGTGCTCTTTAATATGTTATAAAGGATTTGTGTTTTATAACATCCATATTATTATTATTAATTTTATTATTATTATATTAGGGATTCTTATTATTTGCACCAATATATAGGTGCCTTGTTTGGAAAAGAAAACTGCTTGTGTTAATCATTTATTGGAAGGCTATATCCATGTCCTCCAGGTATTTCCTTAGCCATACCTTAGCAGAACAGGTGGGCTGTTTTGAGGGAACTCTTGGTAAACCTGGGAGGGGGCAATAGGTGAGCTATTCTGGGGGTTTCCTAATTTTGTTTTGGGGGTAACAATGTTTCTGATGACAAGAAATCTGGTTTAGGAATAGCAAAGTTATAAGCATTGAAAAAACACAGACAGTAATACAGTTGCAGTGGGGGAGGTTTAGGTTGGATATTAGGAAAAACTTTTTCACTTGGAGGGTGGTGAAACACTGGAATGCGTTACCTAGGGAGGTGGTGGAATCCCCTTCCTTAGAAGTTTTAAGGTCAGGCTTGACAAAGCCCTGGCTGGGATGATTTAGTTGGGATTGGTCCTGCTCTGGGCAGGGGGTTGGACTAGATGGCCTCCAGAGGTCCCTTCCAACTCTGTTATTCTATGATTCTATGAATACGTACAGTATGTGTAAGCAGAATGAGCTGTCCCCTGACATCTAGTGATGAATTGTGGGAAAAGACTTTAGGAGAGACCATATTTGAATAGACATACCTACTCTGCCTAGGTATTCAGCATATGGAGCTGCTTTTCCAAATGATTGATTTTGGCTGGTTTTGGGTTACAAATCACTTTAGTATTGAATGCAGAGATAATGAAATGTTATCCTTATTGAATGAGTAAAGGGCAGCAGAACTGTATGTAATATGCCCTGATTGACAAGGTCACCCTAAATGTAACCTCATTTGCTAAGCAAGGCATAGGGATGCCAAATCCCAGTGAAAATGAGAAGTGGTGGGGACAGGTGTTATAATGAGGTGCTGTGAACTCTGCCTAAAGAGTCCAAAACATCATTTGAGCCTCTCCTCTTCAGACAAAGCTGATTAGGTTCAGTGAATACTAGAGTTAACATCATTGAACAGGTCTAGGGGGCTAAACCTTAGACCTTGTGTGGGGACAGTGTTGCAGTGGAAGACAATGCAGAGGCTGCTGAAATCACTGAGAGCTGGGTTAAATGGTGGAACCTCAGAACATGTCATTGCAGAAGTGACAGCAAGCAGCAGCAGCAGTGGCAGAGATGGCAGAGAAAACAGCAGCAACAGAGTTAACAGCAACCGCCGTGAGCCGATGGTGGTGGCAGCAGAAGCAGAGGCATTGCTCAATGCCCCCACTTTGAGGGGGGAACTCCTGTGAACACATCTCTAAACTCTCAGTCTTCACTAATCAAGGACAGCCAACTGTGAGTGCGGTGCAGCAGAGGAAGAGGGGAGTGGCAAGTTAAAGGAACATTAGTTTCTCAGACTTTCACATTGCATCATGGAAAACTGAGGCAAAGGACACTGCCCAATGGACTCTGAGGTGGCATTTGCTTATGGTCACATGCCTTTGAATGACGGTGGTGTTTGCTCAAATTAATGCTGTGTTCCCTTTTCCCTTTTAATAAAAATGAGCTTTTGTGATACACAGTATCATTGCTTGCAAGAAGGGAAGTATTACCTTGTAGAGGTGCTCAGGCTGGTGTTTAGTTTTCCCAGATTACTTGTATTGTTAAGCAAAACCCCTAGATATCAAACCTGGTCCTTGTTGCTGCCAACTCCACCTGGCAGAGGGGTTACATGTTACTTTCCCATTACATTTTTAACAATAATCTGAGGTGAAGATATATTGGAAATCTTGTGAGAAATAATAGCTTTGTAGATTTCTATACCAAAGTGACTTCGTCTGGAAAAACACCAACACCTCTGAACCTTTTGAGGTTCACCATTAACTATTGAACATGTAGAAACTCTTTGGATATAATCCTCTGTCAATTAAAGCTAATGGAAGGAGTCCACCTGACTTCAAAATTCGTTTTACTTTAGACCTTTAATGCCTGGTCTGGGTTGCTGAACAGAAATGATTTTGCTTCTCATGTTGAATTTGTCATTTGGAAAGATAAAAGAAGAAGAAAAAGTCTCCCTCTCTCTATGAATTCTTCCTTCAGAACGGAATTGTCACCTACTATCCTATTTAGAGTGATTCATATCTAAAAGCCAAGAAATCTTAGGGATAGCAAACACTAATGATTTTTTCCTGTGGATAACTTGAATCTATTTGTTTGGTTTTTTTGTTGGAAATATAAGCCATACTTTATCTCTGCTTAGAACCTGTGGTGCTCTTCAAGACCAGGCTCCTACTCACTTCAGCACCTGAAGTTAATCTTAGGTAAGAATATTATTCACCTTTTCAATACAATCCAGTAAACAATTATTTAAAGCTCCAACAGCATTTAATGTCTCTACAAACACTTCAGTGTAATTCCCTTTATCCTTGCTGAAACACTTTTTATATGGTGTCACAAACTTTGTCACATTCACCAACTATCTTCTGTTGGCACTAGCTATGTCTAACTTCCCTGGATACTTAACCTGTACTCCTTTGTTTAAAGTAAAGGCTTTAGATTGCAGAGTTTGAAATAATGGCACTCTGAGTCTATTTTCCTTCAGAGATCTACAGGGTAATTTTTTTTGTCATGATTCTGTGAAGGAGCATTTTCTCTTAGTTAGATATACTTAGAGTGGCCCTTCAACAAAGACTCAGGTGTTATATAATAAAATTATAATTACATTTATTCTCAGCCACCTACACACAAAAAATCAGAAAATAGAGAAACAAAACTGAGAAAATAAACTGATTACACACTTAGTACATTGCATACTTCAGTCTTGGATCTACACGTAAAAAAAAAAGATGTTGGTAGTAATGAAGATAAGGTATAGATAAAGTCCTTACCACCCTAGGAATAAAAATATCCATATAATAGCTAATTATTTCATTATTATGATTTATTTTATTATTTAATTTTTAATATCTAATATTATTTAATTATTTATTACTTTTAAAACAGTTTGAGTATATTTTCTGAGTCATCTCTGCAGCTATACTTGTGCCAGGATTGGTCATATAGACCAGTGGTGGATTAAGACTAAATGGGACCCATATCCAGCCCAACCAAAGTGCTCCCCAAAATAAATTAAAGTGCTCATAGCACTCCTGGCTACCACCTTGCTATTGTTAACTCCTGCTCCCTAGTTTCCATGGCAGACCAACAATCTTGTACTGGGCTCTCACCCACAAATCCTAAGATCCAAATATTGGAGGTAATTGGGTCCCTTCCTAGCCTAGGGTCAGGGTCCATAGTTCTATGGATTCCACATTATCCATCACTTGTATTGTGATGATAAGTAACAGGAAGATAATGTAGGGCCCAATCCTTCAAGTTTAACCCATGCAAATAATGCCATTAACAACTGTATGATTAAGGGGACTGTTCCTATGAAAAAGGCTTGAGCGGGTCCTAAATAACTTTTTGCCATAAGTAGTATTAGCAAAAGTAAAACCAATGTGAATTTTTAAAAAATATTTACTAGCTGATACAGACAATAACAATGTAAATAGCTTGGTAATTTAAATAGTGGCTTTATAAATAAACCACAGTCAATATATGTATCTGCTGGTCTCTACAGAAATTAGACGAGTAAATTAATGTGGCTTACAATAAGAAACACAAAGTACATGAAAGCTTAGTCTCCTCTCACTGTGCAGCATCAAAGCAAAATGAGCACTTACTGGAGCTCCCCTCTCCTGCATCATGCGTGCCAGAGCTGGAGTGCTGGGACTGGCTAGATCCCACCGAGTCAAAAAGAGGTCCTGACTTGCCACGCCACTGGATGACCCTGTTGTGTGCTCCACATCATCCTCCAGCTCCGCTTCCTTGTCCACCACTTCGTCCTTGGGATTGAATCCACTGGCTGCTGCCTCCAGTCCCCCCGAAGTATCCATGGGGCTCTTGGCGGTGGAGGTGGAGTCATTGCCAAGGATGGCGTGCAGCTCCTTGTAGAAGTGGCATGTCTTCGGCATAGCACCAGAGCGATGGTTGGCCTCCATGGCATTCTGGTACACCTGCCTCAGCTCCTTGATCTGAGTATGGCACTGCTGCGTGTCCCTTTTGTGCCCCTTCTTCTGCACACCACTAGCAATCAGCTCATAGGTATCCAAGTTCCAATGGTTGGAGTGAAGCTGCGACTGCACAGCCTCCTCTCCCCACAGACCCGGCAGATCCAACAGCTCCAGTGTACTCCATGTGGGAGCAAGTCCGCTGTGGAAAGCCGGCATGGTCAGCTGGGAAGGTGCTGTGTAAACTGTGCATACTGAACAAACAGAAGAGGCATTTCAAAAATTCCTGGGCCTTTAAATGAGGGAGGGGTGCATATCTGTGTACTTTCAGAGCAGCGGAGTTCAAACGGCTGACCAGAGCGGTCAGGATGGGCATCGTGGAACACCTCCTGGAGGCAATTAGGGTGACATAACCAAGTGCAGTGTCTACACAGCTGCATTGCTCAAACTACATTCCAAAAAGCTCTACTCCGCTCGTTGATGTGATTTATGTCAGCAAGCAGGGGATTTACATCAGTGGAAAAGTCTAGCCCACACCATGACACTAACATCATCTGTGTCAGTGACACTAGCAGGAGATGGAGGGCATCCTCTCCACATAGTGGGGAAACACAATCTTCAATGCAGGTGGAAGGAAAAATGTCATTATAGATTTCTATGTAATGAACAACCCAGCAAAACCAGTACTGTGACTGATAGCTTTAAAATCATTAAACTTGATAAAAAATCTAATGGAAGTGGAGTCTATAAAAGAACATATCAAGGCAGAGGAAATTAAGAAAAGATTTTCTGATGTGTTTGAAGGCATGGGACGTCTACTAGGACAGTTGTTCTCAAACTAGGGGCGCTCCTTGTTCCAGGAAAGCCCCGGCGGGCCGGGCCAGTTTGTTTACCTGCCATGTCCGCAGGTTTGGCCGATCGCAGCTCCCACTGGCTGCAGTTCACTGTTCCAGGCCAACGGGGGCTGCAGAAAGTGGCGCGGGCCGAGGGACATGCTGGCCGCCCTTCCCACAGCCCCCATTGGCTTGGAGCGGCAAACCGCAGCCAGTGGGAGCTGTGATCAGCTGAACTTGTGGACATGGAAGGTGAAGTAACCGGCCTGGCCCGCCAGGGGCTTTCCCTGAACAAGCGGAGCCCCTAGTTTGAGAACCACTAGCATATTGCAAACTCAAGCTAGCTACAAGTGCAACTGCAACAGTGCAAGCACCATGATTGCCATTAACCATAATCCCAAAGTGGAGCAGGAAACCCAGTGTATGGAACAGTAGGGTATAATTGAAAAGGTGAAGGAACCATTGGAATGAGTTAGCTTGATGGTTGCAGCAGAAAAGAAAAACACAGGTGCCGTGTGGATATGCATAGACCCCGCCAAGACTTAAAAAAGAAACAATGCAGGAACACTGCAGCCTATCCACCTTTGATGATATCTGGATACTGGCAGATCAGACTGGACGAAGACAGCAGCAAGTTAATCACTTTCCATACACCATTTAGAAGTTGACAGTTCAAAATAATGCCTTTTAGTATATCATTTGCACAAGAGATATTCCAGAAAAAAGATTGATTCAATACTAGGATTGACAGAGGTCAAAGTCCTCATTAGGGCCTTCATTTCCCAGCAATGAAAACAGAGCAATTTTGGATTTTCAAAGTTGTGTATTTTGGATATGTGTTATATTAATACAAAAAATACATGTAGCAACAAACATGCTCAATAAATATGAGCAAAAAATAAACATTAGCATCAAAATGCTGGGCACTGAGGTCTTTAGCCACCTGTGTGCTGGGGGTCCAGCAGCCAGCTGTGTGCAGGGGAGGTGAGAGATGGAGAGGCACTGTGGACACTGCTGAGACAAGGTGGAAGTGCCATTTGCTCTGCAGCATGGCGAGGGAGCCCAGTGCCCCACTGCTAAGTGCCCTGCCTGCCCAGAAGAAGCTCTGCAGTGGTTTTGCCATGCCCAGAGCTGTATGAGGAGGGGAGAAGCTGGCAGCGAGTCTCAACAGCAGCCAGAGCTCCAGCCTCTGGCCAGCCACCTGGGGAGCATCAGAGGTCTCTGGGCAGAGATCTGGAGGGCACATGCCCCCCATGTGCCCTGCTCACCCTCTGAACGGCAATTCCGGAAGTTAAGAGTCATTTTGGGAAAAAGAACCACGGTAGAAGCAGCAATTTCTGGAAAACACTGGCCCCAGTCATCATCAATGATCTACTAATGCCTGACAGTACCAGCAGGAGAACAACCACCACCACCGAACAGCAGCACTCAAAAGATGCAGAGAGTGCAACCTAAAACTGAATCACAGCAAAATGCAAATCACTGTAGAGAAAGTGAATGACTTTGGTCACATCTTACAAAAAGGAGGCATCAGGCCCTATCCAAATAAAGTGAAAGCAATGAAGCAGTTAAAAGCACCAACCTCCCCAAAGGAATTAGAAACCATACTAAAGATCGTGACCTACCTATCATGATTTATACTAAGATTAGTAGACATGACAGTGCCTCTACGAGAACTGGGGAAAACACACAGCAAGTGGTACTGGGACAGCAACCTGGACAAGACCTTCCAAAACACGAAGAATGCCATCAGCCTCCAAACAAAACTAAAATGTTACAAGGAAAACAAAGAGATAACACTACAAGTAAATGCTTCGCAAGCAAAAGTTGGAGCCGTATTGTTGCAGGAAGGTGCTCCAACAGTGTACAGATCTTGAGCGCTGACACCAGTGCAGCAAAATTGTGCTCAAATAGAAAAATAATTATTTGCCATTATTACTGGATGTCAGCAATTTCATTAAACATATATGGCTGCACAGTAAGAGTTGAAACAGATCAAAAACTCCTCGAAAACCTTCTTGACAAGCCTCTGGCTTCTGCACCATCAATATTTCAGCGCATCATCTGAAAGCTACAAAGGTACAATTTGAAAGTGGAATACAAGCCCAGAAAAGAAATTGACGTAGATCTTATGTCACCCAATTTTGTAGAAGGACAAGATTCAAAAGAGGAGGAAGACTTGGGGGAAAAGCTACACATGATACTACAGCACTTACCAGTGTCCACAAATAAGCTATTGGAAATAGTGAAACAGACAGTGATGATGCAATGAACACTTTGAAAGAACCAATGAGATCAGAGTGGCCTGCACAAAAACAGCAAGTTCCCTTGAAAAAGCAGAGTTGACTATGGAGGAAGTGCTGAAAAGGGGAAAAAAATAGTAATTCCAAAGAAAATGCATCCAGAGTTTCTCAGAAAGATTAATGAAGGACATCTCAGTATATGACTATGCAAAAGATGGACAAGAGATACGCTTTATTGGCTCAACATGAATGCACAAATAGAAGAAATGGTCAAACTAATGCATTCGTGCAAAGTACTAGAGAGAACTGCAAGGAACCTACGGCAATTCATGATGCACCGAGCAGAGCCTGGCAGCAATTTGCATCTGATCTGTCTGAACACAGAGGAAACTGCTATCTGCCAATAGCTGATTATTAGAGTCATTTTTTCAAAGTGACTCAAGTAAGGAACACACTATCCAGCACCATGAATCACGCCAAGGCAATACTTGCCAGACATGGTATTTGCAGTGAGCTTATTTCAGATAATGGACCATCAGATATACCTGAGAAATTTCAAAGATTTGCAAAGGACTGGGATTTCATACACATCACTGGCAGTCCATATTACCCACAGTGCCATGGACTAGCTAACAAATTTGTACATATAGCCAAACAGATACTTACCAAGGTATATGAAGACAGTCAAGACTTTTACTTTGGTTTACTGAGTTACAGAAACACACCTATGGAATCAGCAGCTTTACCCGCACAGATGCCAATGAGCAGAAGACTCAAATCAGTAACACATGCAAAGGAGTCTCTTCTAATGTCCTGAGTTGGAAATCATGACACAATAAAACAAAGCTGGAAGGATGTGTGAAGACAGAAGTCCTACTATGATAAAAATGCCAGAAAATGAAATCTGTTGCAAGAATCTCCAGCATAATGATGTAAAGCTCAAGTGGTCAGTGCCACCCTGGCACAGTAATTGAACCAGCAAAACAACCCAGGTTATATGTAATGGAGACAGAGAATGGACTGCACTTTCACCTAAATACCTAACGCCTGAGGCTTGCTCCTCTTAGGTCATGTTTTCCTCATCAGGTGTGGTTGCACTAGGATGCTAAAATGGCTAATGAAGAGAACACCGACTGTGTTACAGACAAGCCACCCACTAGACAAAGAGAAGAAACAACACAGTTACAACCAACACAAGCACAATCATCTGATGACATGATGATTGTGCCCACAAATACAATAAACTACAGTCATTCCAGATACGGGAGAAGATTTAAAGCCAAAGAGTGGAAGGACTATGATATGTCCTAATCCGGTTGTTAAGCAGGAATGTTTGTAATGTCATCTCCAAACTTCTTTTGTTGATGGTGGGATGTATTGTATCCTGCACAGTTGGATAACTGGTGCACTGTCCCTTTATGAGAGGCATAGGCAGAGACTCTGATAGACTGGCTCTATATGAGTGCTGGGCTGGGCTGCTGAGAGTGGAGCATACATCTGAAAGCCTCAGAAATGAAATCCGGTTTAGTTTACCCTGTCCTGTGTAGGTCTCCACACCTCTGAGTAGTCTACACAAAGACAACAGAGTTTCTATCACCTGTTTTCATTGGGACAGTAGGTGAGCTAATATGGGGAGGTGCTCTGCCCCCCTTCCCCCCCCCCAGTTTGAGTTCTAGGTGGCTGCTCTAAGCCATAGCGACTGCTAGGAGTAGGGGATAGGCCTCAAGCTACACCCAGTGATAGAGGTATAGGACTGGGCACTGTGGTGGACAAGGTGGTGCTATGTAGTCAGTCACTCTAGTCATGTCTCTCATGCCATTGCTGGGCTGGGGACTGAGATTCCTGATAAACTAATAGCAGATAATGGTTCACAATTCACAAGTGACTCATTTCATCAATTCTTTTGAATATATTTAGTTCAAACACATCACACCAAGCCTTTACTATATGCAATCAAATAAATTAGTACAAAAGTCAGTACGAATAACAGAACTTGATTTAAAAAATAAAAAAAAAGAGATAGAGGGAGACCTGGCAGATTCAAGGGGTCTACTCATTGTTAGAATACTACAACACACTTCAAAATGCTTTAATACAATCACCAAATTACAATTCACAGACTCATGGACAGAACATCAAATACCACTGTGTCAACCTCTCACAAATTTCTTGAGCCAAAGACAATTAACCCTGAAATAGCTACAAAAAGAGCTATGTGTGAAGAAAATACCTCGGAGGAAATACTAAAATAAGAATGCTAAACAGACAGGTACCCTATTACAAATGGGAGAGAATATACAATCCTAAACAAAGTTGTTGGCAACTTGCCAAGTTAATAGCCATACCATCCACCCCAAGGTCATGTGTCTTTACCACTTCTGAAAGTCTGTCCTACAGAGGAACTGAAGGTATCTAAACACACTCTCTCTCTCCTTGAGAATATCCAGAATTCTTCTTCTAGAAGTAATACATCTCCAACCAGTCACTGACAGTGAAAAACACCAGGAGCACAGACAGACTCCACGTTTGTAAATCTACCTCGATAACCAAGTAGTCTACTTCACACGGAAGTTATGAGAACAAGAAGTGGCCATGTGATCAGGAATCCCTTAAAGTTCAGTTAGAGTAGTTATTTACAGACATCCTGTGTGAGAGAAAAATCCTTTAAGTACATTTAATTAATCTATCCTGACCGTCACATAAAATGCAACAGCCACTAGAGTCAGTGGATGCTGAGCCCAGTCATGCAGTACAGGCCATTTGTAACCCTGACCCATTTCAGTGACTGGGATCAGGAAAGAAAGTTCAGTCTCTTATTAGTACTTAAGTGGGCCACTCCCTTCTGACACCTTCCAGGCAGGTATCTCCCATTTTCTGTGTAGTGGTGGATGGGGGTGATCAGTTTTCTCTGTGGGACTGTCTTCCTTTCTATCCTCAAAGAGCTTCTTTCATGGGTCCTTACAGGGTTTAAAATATATATACTGAATATATACAAAATTCCAGTTATATGTATACCAGCAAAGTTCTGTTCCATATGTAAAGATGACAAACTCTACCAGCCATTTTGCAATCTTCAATACCTGAAGAAAACTTGCTATATATCATAATAAAAGGATGACCTAGTTCTGGATTGCTATGGAAAGGAAATCCCTGTGGAAATTAGTACTACTAATTAAGTGCCTGATCCTGCTCTGTTGAATCATAGAAGTGTAAGACCATAAGGGCTCTCAATAGGTCATCTAGTCCAGTCCCCTACACTCAAGGCAGGACTGCATAATAACTAGACCATCCCAGACAGGTGTTTGTCTAAATTGTTCTTAAAAACCTCCAATGACAGAGATTTCACAGCCTCCCTAGGCAATTTGTTACAGTTTTTAACCACCCTGACAGTTAGGAAGTTTTTCCTAATGCCCAGCCTAAACCTCCCTTGATGCAATTTAAGCCCACTGCTTCTTGTCCTTTCCTCAGAGGTTAACAAGAACAATTTTTCTCCCTCCTCCTTGTAACAACCTTTTATATATTTGAAGATTCTTATCATGTCCTCCCTCAGTCTTCTTCAGACTAAACAAACCCAATTTTTTCAATCTCCCCTCATGGTTCATGTTTTCTGGACCTTTAATCATTGGTGTAGCTCTTCTCTGGACTTTCTCCAACTTGTCCACACCTTTCCTGAAATGTGGCACCCAAAACTGGACACACAACTCCAGTTAAAGCCTTATCAGCGTGGAGTAAAGTGGAAGAATTATTTCTCCTGTCTTAACTGTCAGAAGGGGTAGCCGTGTTAGTCTGTATCGACAAAAACAACAAGGAGTCCGGTGGCATCTTAAAGACTAACAGATGTATTTGGGCATAAGCTTTCATGGGTAAAAAACCCACTTCTTCAGATGCATGGAGTAAAAATTACAGATACAGGCATAAATATATATCTGCACATGAAGAGAAGGGAGTTACCTTACAAGTGGAGAGCCAGTGCTGAAGGCCCATTCAGTCAGGGTGGATGTGGTCCACTCCCAATAATTGATGAGGATGTGTCAATACCAAGAGAGGGAAAATTGCTAACCCACTACAAAAGCTGGCTCACTATAAAAGCAATTTTCCCTTTCTTGGTACTGACACATCCTCATCAATTATTGGGAGTGGACCACATCCACCCTGACTGAATTGGCCTTGTCAACACTGGTTCTCCACTTGTAAGGTAACTCCCTTCTCTTCATGTGGAGATATATATTTATGCCTGTATCTGTAATATTCACTCCATGCATCTGAAGACGTGGGTTTTTTTACCCATGAAAACTTATGCCCAAATCAATCTGTTAGTCTTTAAGATGCCACCGGACTCCTCATTGTTCTCCTGTCTTCTTACTACACTCCTGCTGACACATCCCAGAATGATGCTTGCTTTTTTTGCAGGTGTTACACTGTTGATTCATATTTAGCTTGTGATCCACTATAACCCCCAGATCCCTTTTTGCAGTATTCCTTCCTAGGCAGTCATTTCCCATTTTGTATGTGTGCAATTGATTGTTCCTTCCTAAGTAGAGTACTTTGCATTTATCCTTATTGAATTTCATCCTATTTACTTCAGACCATTTCTCCAGATTTTCCAGATCATTTTGAATTTAAATTCTATCCTCCAAAGCACTTGCAACCCCTCCCAGCTGTGTATCGTCTGCAAACCTTGTAAGTGTGCTCTCAATGCCATTATCTAAGTCAATGGGAGCTTTGCCATTGACTCTGAGGGGTAGAGGATCAAGCTCGATATCACTGCAGAAAACTTATTTTGTATTTAGCATCCCTTGGTAACCCTCAACCAATTCATAGCCAAAGCCATCAACTGCGGTTTGGTCTTTTAAGAATTTGTGATACCGAGAGTTCAGCAAAAAGCTCCTTCACGAAGTTAAATAACTGGATTCTCTCTCTTCTATATTACAGATGGGCAGAGGTGCTTTAGAGGCTTGGAAAAGAGTTATAATGGGGAGAGGGTGAATGGTAATCTATTTTTCTTTTGGATACTCCACTTGTCCCTCCTTTCACCATTTCAGCTCCAAAAAGGACTGGAAAGGGTATTGGGTCTTAAGAAATTGCGTTTTCTATTTCTTCACTACACACATAAATCAGGCAACACTGTACTACACTTAGTCACACTCGTCTTAATACTTGCCTACATGCAGCAATTTACTACAGACCAGGGTGACATGGAGATTGTCTTCCCCACAGCAGGTGACAGTGTTGATTCATGGATCAGCCAGCCATTGTCACTCAACTATGCAGCTGTCACCACGCTGCTTCCCATGTCTCTATGTAGTTCCCTAAACTAAGACTACTCCAGCAAGGGAGTCTGCTAGCCCTAGAAAGGCAACTTCCTTTGATGAGGACCTTTCAAACCTCTTTGACCTGACCTCACTGACAAAAGAACCCTTCAAAGAAGGGGAACAATTTCATGTGGCAGCATTTTCTCATGTCAATCAAAGATTTCTTTTTTTTTAAACAGCAACTCCTCTTACTTTCCCCACAAAATTGTTCCTTCTCTCTACAAAGAACCCCCTCAGGTAGCACCTTCCAGTGTCTCAGACACACTTTTCAATTCACATTTCCATATTTTAATTTTTTTAAAAAACCCAAAAAGCTAAATTGGGTTTGCTTTGATTCAGTTTCTTTTTTTTTTATTTGTATTTTAAAAACTCAGAACATCCAGACAGCATGTTACTACATGTGCTCTTGTCTTCTAAATGTTTTAAGAATCACATAACTTAATTTTTTAAATGATGAAATGTTAGGCCAGTTGCCTCAATTTTTAAATCAGTCTTCCAACTTTCAAATTATGGCTACTAGAGTATATGATCATCCATGACATGGCATGACACCTGTCAGATACATATTTTTAAAGCTGAAGTAACCACTGAACTGCAAATTATGTGGGTACATAACCCTGATACACATTTTAGTCAAGAAGTAGACAAGGCAGATACAGGGCTTAGAAGCAGCCATAAAAACCTCTTAAAATGGCCTAAAACAGATTAAAAGAGAATTGCCATAGCTTTAAAATCTATTACTGTAGGCCCCTCCATGACTAGGTGTAAACTGTAGGTTGTGTGAGGAAGTTGGGAATCTTTCCTTCTAGTGATATAAAGATCCTGATTTTAGCACTGCAAAAAAGTGAATTATCAGACTTTCAAGCTGTGACATTTTTATATATAGAAGAGTATCAGTGGTGCATGGCTGAATCATAGCTGAGAAATATGGAGGGAAGAAGAAAACATTTTTCTGGCCAGCAGATTAAAAAAATGGTGGTCTGAATTTGTTCAGGGGTTTTTGAATATCAAATATAATCTCAAGGGAGACAGATTAATGGTCAAAGAACAGGTGAGATGGCTAGAAGTGCACGACAAATTTCTTAATCACATGGTTCCACGGTTTTTTCTCAGGTTCCACATTTTAGGACATGACTGTCAGCACCACATATATGTGGTATATATGTGTGAAGTGTGTGCATAAATACAACTATACATGATACCCATACTTAAGATTAAGCAACCATTTCCATTTTAATGGGTCATTTTCATCTGCTTGTAATTTTGTCATTCTTGTAACTTTTGGGCTGGAATTAGGCAAATTTGTTCTCAGCACAGGAGTGATTTTTTTTTTTGTGAAAGTTTTTGGGGGAAATGATTCAGGCTCTTTGAGGAATATGGAGAATGAAAAATATTTCCCATTATAAGAAAGAAAAAAGATTATTTTTATAAACAGTCCTAGTGGTGCAATTGTGAAAACTTGAAAATTTGGAGAGCGAGTCCCTTGCTTTCAGTGATCTGATGGGACTTGGCTGTGATTTGTCAAAGATATAAGGGTTTTTGCAAGCTCACTGGATTTGGTAATGTGAACTCTTCACAGTCTGCCAATATTTTATTGGTTCTGTGTGCAGGTCTTTATATCTATGATTACTGAAGCTGTATGGGGAAGGACACAGGACTTCTTCCATCTAGCAACAGAGGGGGCATCTGGAAAGAAGCAGAGTGGTGCAGGAGTTTTGCCTTTTTCCGTATGATACAGGAAAGTGAATATAAAATGAAGTCCTACCTACTGCATTGATTGTACATATTGAGCAGCACAGAGCATTCTGCTGCTGTCTAACAAACAGTGGGAACACAGTAAACAGCTGTTTCTTCATTTTTCTTTTTTTAAATTGCAAAATTAAACATTCAGAAGTCAGAAAAAGACAAAATTAAGCTCCAAGCATAAAGGGGGCAAGTCCTAAACCATGGCTTGTGCCTGTGAGGGATACCCGAGGCTTGAAGTCATGCCACTCCCTGCACGGTCACTGCAGTGGCCATAGAACCTTAACACTGCTTTAACATTGTGGATATGAATTGTGCTATTGTCTTTAATTACATCATTGCAAACTATTTTTTTCACAAGAGTTCTGGCAGCCATAACGAGGACATCATGATGATTTGGGCAGCCAAGCATTCCCCACGTTGGAGTTAATTTCAGAAATACCCTTTCATACTAGGAAAAGATAAAAAGACTTTGTACCTGCTGGTGATCCAAGAGATACACCCCTGATTGTGCAGGTCATAGTTAAAATACAGAGCAGGGATGATAGTCTATGGCTAGAAAGGATCCATATCTGCAGCCAGTGTTTTCAAAGGGGATATTATTTTTTCCATTGCATGTGCAGGGCCATGGAAAAATGGAGCCATGTTTTTGGTACCGGTGCTTATTTGTGTAGAGTACTGTGATAACTGTATGTTTAAACCAGTGTTGAACTGAGTGTTTTGTTAAAAAGAGAAAGTTAAAATCAAAGCAATGGTTCCAACCCGAGTCGTTGGGCAGAGCTGTTAGTTCTAGCGCCTGTCTTGTAACACAGTCACCCTACTCTGGGAAGTTAGAGTGGGTGGGGGGGAAGGAATGCTGATCTAGGGTAAAGAAGAAATGTTTGTAGCCTTGATCAAACAGGTGAGGAGTGTCCACGTTAACCGTCACAAACATAAGCACCTCAATCACTTAAATTAAAACAGTCTAGTGAAGACAAGTTCAATCAGAGTAAGAGACCTCCTGGCCTCTGATGGTTTTGTTCATTAATTCTAACTCAGGGGCTGAATAATGACTTATATAATCTGTTTCTTTCTGCTGTTTTTTTCCTCCACTTGCACAGTCTCTCAGGGTGTTGTCTTTTTTTCCTCCTTAGACTATTTTCTTATTGTTGTGTTCTTTTTCTAAGTGGTATCCTATGCTGTGAATTTGATTCTCTGCTACCAGAGTCTCAACAAACTCACTGCCTCTTTTATTTTGAAATGCATGGGTCTCAGGGTTAATATGCAAAATATTTCGGCAGAATCGTATACAGTTATTCACCAAGTAACCAGTAATTTAGAATTTGTGGCACCTTTACTCCTTGTTAAAGCAAATCATTAACCAGTGCAGCCAAAACCTAAAAGTACATACTTAGAAGTGATGACTTTTTGTGGTCTTAAGAACTGTTTTTCTGTTAAAAGAAAAACTAGGTCACATGTTTTTCCAAGTAATATATAAAATGTCAGATCTGAATAATTTCATCGTGTTCCCTATGGGCACATCACAAAATAACTTTAGGATTTGGCACAAGTATGAGTGTCAGTGGTTGCTCAAGAAAAGTCAAGGATATGACTTGAGAGAAACTCCAGGTCATGATTTGGTTGTGTTGGCAGAATTATATGGGGAACTTTGTGTACATGTGCTGAAGCATGTCTAGATTTATTATTCATAGTAATAAGTAATAAGGACTGTGCTCTGGAACATGTATAATTTGTAGTAATGTGTGTTTAAAATAAAGAAATGGCTGAGAACTTTAAATATGGACAGTAAAAGACACGAATCCCAGTAATGATTGAATCTGGCGATATTTGGAACAAAATAAGCTCTTAGCCATGTTTGTAGCTGTTTCCATTGCTTCACACTGACTCATCAGACAATCTGTGCTTCAGAGTGATGTTTGAGGTTATTGTGTGTGCTGACTGTGCTATTGTGTAGGAGGGTTGTGTTGATTTGTGTGGATTTTGTTGTGCTAGGAGATTTGTGTTGATTTGTGTGGGTCAGGAATGAGGATTGTGTGCTGCAGTGAGGGCAATGCGTCTGAAGTTATTGTGTGTGGTGTTTTATGGGGGTTGTGTTGTGCTGGGAAAGTTATGAATCTGTGCAGGTGATGAATGAGGGGTTGTGCTGCCGTGAGGAGCTGCACGTGGTTGGGGTTATTGTGTGTATTGGTTGTGGTGTTGTGTGGATGATTGTGTTGATTTGTGTTTGGAGGGCTTGTGCTGGGAGATTTGTGTTGCATTGTGCAGGTGGGAGTTGGGCATATGGGTGTAGCAGTTGGGCCAAGGAATCCACTCTCCTACATACAACCAATCAAATTGTTGCATGAAAATTAGCTGCAGAGTAAGGGTGGTGACTGGTTGAGTTATCTCTGGTATCACAACAGTCTAGGACTATTCTCTTGACATAGACACGTTCCTTACTGTTGCTGTATGTTGGACAGGTGTAATTCATAAAGTCAAAATGGCTGAGAACTTAAAATTGGACAGCAACAGACCACAAAACTCAGCGATGAACGTAAAAACATAAGAAGATGGTTCAACCTGGTGATATTCTCAACAAAAAGAGATTTCAGCCATGCTTGTTGCTGTTTCCATTGCTTCACACTGACCCAACAGACATTTTAGACACAAATGGGTGACAATCCTGGAATCCTGTTATGTAGATTAAATACTGTTTGTATTACTGTATCTCCTAGGGGCCCCATTCATGGTCCAGGACCCCACTCTGCTAGACACTGTACAACTACAGAACAAAAATATGGTCCCTGCCCCAAGAAGCTTACAGTTCATCAGTGTACTGTTACACTATTACAGAGTATTATTAGTGCCTCACTTCCATGAGCACTAAATTCACTCTCAAAGTAAAAATAAAGTTATCAAGGTGAATAGGAGTAGCAACATTTTGGGCAGAATGGTGGCTGTCCCAGTAAAGGGTGCATAAAGTGGCAGGGGAGAGCACTCCCCTTCTGTGCAAAGGGACTGGAGCCAAGATTTTCAAAAGGGACTTGTGATTTTATGTGCCCTATCTTTTTCATGCTGAATTTGAGACACTTTAAATGGGCTTGATTTTCAGTCTCTGCATTTTCTGAAAATGAGACCTCTTTAAGGTGCCTCAAGTTGGGCACCCAGAAACTGAGAAACGCATGCATCCGATGAAGTGAGCTATAGCTCACGAAAGCTTATGCTCAAATAAATTTGTTAGTCTCTAAGGTGGCACTTTTCTTTTTGTGGATACAGATCTGAACATTACCAAAGTGTGAGGACATTTGTTCAGTCCATCAGACAGACAGGGTTGGCTACGAAATTCACATACCTACCTCAACTTCCCCAAAAATCCTGTGTTCAGTGGCTGGAATAAAATGAGTCCATCTTCTCAATCAGGTTCTGAGTAGCCAGATGACAGTATCACAAAAACAGCCATAACAACTGACAGTCTTATTATAGATGCTCAGGACTGAATGGGCATGAAGACTAAACTATCCTCTCACCCCAAGTGTTGACCGTGCAACTCAGATCTGAGGCACATAGGTGGGACACTACTGTTGCTCTCCATGCTAAACTTGTTCTGTGGATAGGGAGCTTCAGTCTCTAGCAGTATCAAATCTTCCATGAATACTATGTTCACTTTACAAAGAATAATACCTTGATTCTTGCAAGCCCTTGTTGTTTGGTATTAATTACACACATATGTATTTCCCAAGTTTGTTAGTAAGCCCCTAAAGTATGCCATAGACTTAGTTTTAGAAACATTTAGTAATAATAAGTGGTTCTCTACAAGCCATTTACAGATCTTGTTAGTGTGACTGCAGCATCTGCTTGCTGTGTTCTATACATACATGTAAGTTTGTTTTTCCATGCATATTCATGAGATAGGTTATTTATATACAGGATAAACAATAATAGACCAAGGCCTCTGTCTGCTGGACCCCAACAAAACTAGGCTGAAAAGAAGATTTAGTGCCTTTAGTAATAATATTTTGTTGGCAATTTGACAGCTTTGACCTACGCCAAGTGACAGCTTTAGGTTATACACAGCACGCTGACAACTTATTACATAAAGAATCGCAGTTGGCTGTCAGAAGCTTTTTTGGAATCTAGAAATATAACTCTGGCCAATGTTTATGGTAGTGGAAATGTGTTCAGTAATTTCTAGCAGGGCAGTTCTTGAGTGGCGAGGCTGAAAGCCAAGACTGATGGAGTTATTTGATTTAAAAAAAAGTTGTACACCTGTTAGGGGGCAGGTTTATCCATATGCTTTTGTATCCCTGGCAGCAACTCTACATTATAACTTATGACACAGCATGGACAATTATCAGTCTGTCTCTCAGGGGAAAACCAAGATAATGTTAATCCCAGGCAGAAATAACAGACTAACACTACCTGTTTTGTTTGAAATCTAAAAGTTTACAGGCATGGTGTAAAGAAATAATATGACAAGTTCTCATTCCTGGGGAGCAACTCAGGCACGCAATTGCTTTTTCTGTTGTCCTGTCACTGATAGCTTCAGAGACCAGCAGAAGGAAGTTTCTCTGAATCACCATGGAGGATTTAAACAGAGAGGCACACATCAGTGAGGCTACACTTGACCAGAAATTCCCAAATATGTTTAAATGCAAATCACATTTAGCACATAGGATCTCTAGTGGAACATGGGCCTTCCTATTCACAATGCCTTAATCTGGCTGTGGCAACTGCTGTAATTGTGCAGGAAACTAACATCAGTAAAATATATTTTAGCTTCTTCTAATGCAATGTACTAATTTGAAATAAGGAGAAGGATTCAGCACAATGTGACTAGCTACCTCTCCACATGCCACCAGCAGATGCTCCCCAGACCACAGTTTTGTAACTCTTGTCTTGAAAATTACTTGTCAACTATAGTTATTGTAGAACACAGCAATAAACTCCCTAAAGGTTTATTTGGGAACTGGTGGCACCCATTCTCCACAAACTGTATTGGCTGCCTATTGCTTAGCAAGTGCAATTTAAGGTATTAGTATTTATGGCCTTAAATAACTCAGCTGGTTGCAATTGTTGACGCACAAACTGAGCAGGGCAGTGGTGGTTCAGTGGTAGAATTATCACCTACCACGCCGGGGTTGTGGGTACAAATCCCAGCCAATGCAGTGGTGCTCTTCACAGGGCCCTGGCTGTTCTTTTGTGGGTGTGGTTGGCTCGCAAGCCACTCCCTGACCTAAGAATTTGAGCACCAAGGTGTGTTTTACTTGCTGAGGTAGTTGAGGGAGTCTTTTGGCAGGGGTGCTGCTGGTCTTTGCCTCTTCCTACCTTTCCGAGGAGCAGTGGCGAAGGCCAGGAGCAGCTTCCTGAAAATCGTGCTGTTTCAGGTGGAGTATTAAGCCCCTTCCTGCTTTTAAGCTGGGGCCGTAGGATGTGCAAACATGGACTAGGAAAACTCCGGTCACCAGGTCAACCCACATGTACAATGGTGGTTAGGTCAAACTAACTAAGTTGCACAGGGCACAACATATTTCACAACCCTGAGCTACGTATCTAGGTCAACCTAAGTTTTAGCTTTAGACAAAGTCTTACAGCGTCTTGACTTTTGATCTTCAGCTAACAGGCTGGTTTCCCGAATGTCTAACATTCCAAGAAGAACATAAAAAGCATCTGTTTAGAAGCACAAAATGAGACTGAAAAAGTGAGATTTGATATTTAAAATATGTGAGCCAGATCCTTAAAGTGTAAATTGTTGCTCCATTAAGAGCATTGGAATAAAAGTTCTTTTGAAACCCTGCACAGACTACATGGATCTTAGGTCTAACTAACCACTCAGAAATGAACTTGTCACCTTGCTCCTCCCACACAGGACAGAGAGGCCTGGGGATTAGTTGAGTTATGACTGCACTTAGCTCTAAGTGGTGGGTCTCCAGAGATTTTTATTTCTCTGGTTTGTAATAACAGCTTTGCTAGCATTTTTTTGTGAACTTTATAATTAGCTGCTACCCAACCACAAAATAGCATTTTACGTATCTAGGGACCTGATTCTCTTCCTGCAGGAGATGGGAATTTCCCATTGACTTCAGAGGGAGACCACTCACCTCACATCCTGAAGGGGTGAGAACTGGACCACATGTGTCTGTCTGATGTTAGGAGGATTTAGATGCCCAACTCCAGGTAACATTACAGAAAGTACTGTAATATGTTATCCCACTTAAAGCCCCTATGTATGTGTTAGGAAAGCAGGCACTTTGCACTCTGAATAAAAACAGAGCTTAAAATGGTACAATAAAAAACTTAAAATCCAGGAGCCAAAATCATCATGTCTGTGTAAAGATGACCCATGCCTGCAGATGGGGGACGGGGGGGCACACCCTCAGAACAGCTGAGTCATGCCACCCCAGGCAGTCCCCACTCAGAAAGCAGTGGCCCCTCCCTGCAGCTCCCCACTGTTCCTCCACTTCTCCTCACAGAGTTAAAGCAGCTGCGGCTCCCTGCCCAGCGCAACTCACTCACCAGTTCAGCTGTCCCACAGGGAGGGGGCCCGGCTGCACTATGTGACTGAGCAATCGGGGGGGGGGGGGAGAAGGCACATGACCCTGGCCCCCCCATGCATTGCGTCTGACTGAGGACTTGCAGCTACAGCTACCCACTCTCTGGGCAGCCTATGAGCACAGCTGAGCTACAGCAGGACTACTTGATTGGTTGAGGAAATCAGCACCACAGCAACATCTGATCTCTGGCTGCTCAAGGCACATGTCCACCACTGTGATGTCTTTTGTGCCTGCCCTGTTCCTGGCTGCTGACTCCAGCTGCAACCACCAGACATGACTGCCTCTGCTCTGACCACGAGGCAAGTTCCTGGTTTGTGACACATTGATATCAATACATTTAATTCAGCGGAGTTACCCCAGGGATGATTACTGGCTCCCTATGACATTAAATAATATAATAATAATTAGCAATACTTAGGTCTTATATAGTGGTTTTTGACAATAACAACTTTGAAATATATTTATATTCAGAACATGACTTCACTATTTATATTGACTGCTTCCTTTTTGCATTTCTCTCACCATGAGCAATGAAAACAATGAATCAGTTTCACTTTTGTTATAATCTGTTTCACTTTCAGGATCCCAGAGCTGCCCTGCTGGGGTTACAAACATTACAAGGGAAACTTTATTCATTTTAAAACATCTGCTTCCATTTAAAATATTTTTAAAAAATCAATGAAACATATGTTTGTTTTAGAATCTGTAAAAGCTTGCTTTTTAGGAAATCTAAATTTTGTGACAAATTTAAGTTGACAGTATGCTTTCACATGGGGTGACTTTGAAAAAGAGAATAATATAAAACACATTTTAAAACATTTTTTGATGTTTGTCCTGCTGATTGTACAGTTTCTTATGCTTTTCTTCTCTTCCCTAATACAGCTTCTCTGTGATCCTGCAGAGAAGTATTTGTTAGCCTACAATTCTGATAGTAGTACAGTCTGTTTTGACAAATAATCATGATGTTATTAATTGAGGACAATGTTGCAAAATGAGGGAGACAAAGTGAATATTTATCAGGGGCACATGTTAAGAATGCCCACATTATTATGACATGTCAAATTTGTAACTTGATTGCACATATAAAAAGAAATTCTAAAAAATCTGTGATTCTAGAGTAAGTTACTTTGCTAATGGCATAATAAGCAGTATAAGGGCCTGATCCAAAGCCCACTGAAGTCAATGGAAGGACTTCCATTGACTCTAATGGCAGTACTGGATCGGATTCTAACAGTCTAGGACAACTTGAAATTCAGCCTTTTGAAGTCATAAAGGAATCCACCGTTAATGCAAATCAATGGGAAATTATTTTTCCAAGGATGTACCTGTACTATACAACCTTCCACCTCTGATAGTCTAGGAGGAGGAGCTATGTCATGATGCAATATAAATTGCCTAACATGGAATAAGAAAAGGGGTACTTGTGGCACCTTAGAGACTAACAAATTTATTTGAGCATAAGCTTTCGTGAGCTACAGCTCACTTCATTGGATGCCTTCAGTGGAAAATACAGTGGGGAGATTTTTATACATAGAGAACATGAAACAATGGGTGTTACCATACACACTGTAATGAGAGTGATCACTTAAGATGAGCTATAACCAGCGGGGGGGGGGGGAACCTTTTGTAGTGATAATCAAGGTGGGCCATTTCCAGCAGTTGACAAGAATGTCTGAGGAACTGTGTGTGTGTGTGTGGGGGGGGAATAAACATGGGGAAATAGTTTTACTTTGTGTAATGACCCATCCACTCTCAGTCTCTATTCAAGCCTAAGTTAATTGTATTAATTTGCAAACTGGATACAATTAACTTGAATAGAGACTGGGAGTGGATGGGTCATTACACAAAGTAAAACTATTTCCCCATGTTTATCTCCCCCGCTTCCCCTCCCCCCCCCCACTGTTCCTCAGACGTTCTTGTCAACTGCTGGAAATGGCCCACCTTGATTATCACTACAAAAGGTCTCCCCCCCCGCCCCCGCTCTCCTGCTGGTAATAGCTCATCTTAAGTGATCACTCTCGTTACAGTGTGTATGGTAACACCCATTGTTTCATGTTCTCTATGTATATAAATCTCCCCACTGTATTTTCCACTGAATGCATCCGATGAAGTGAGCTGTAGCTCACGAAAGCTTATGCTCAAATAAATTTGTTAGTCTCTAATGTGCCATAAGTACTCCTTTTCTTTTTGCGAATACAGACTAACACTGCTGCTACTCTGAACCTAACATGGAATGTTTCATAAAAATTATAGTTGGAAAAGACCATCTAGTGTTGCCTGCAGTGTATTAAATGAAAACAAATTGAGAGAAAACACATCTTTGACAGCTAAAATAGTAAGAGGAGTTAATTCAAATACCCGAAATAAAACTGGGTATATGTTCTGTAAGTCTGATGAGCTGGAAAGTTTCCCTCAGTGTGCAAGTTCCCCTTTGGCTTAGAATATTCACGTGGACAATTAAAACTTCCACACTTGGAATTCTTTTGAGGTGGCTCAAGGTTTTTTTGATTTCCTGCTTAAAACTATGGTGTTTACTCTTATCTGTTGCGTAATTAGGGAGGAATTATTGAGTTCCTTCAGCTCCTTCTCTTGGATTAATTTGGTCAAGTGGACCTTATTGTCATAAGTTGTGTTTTTTGGTTACCTCTGTACCTATTAGCCTTCAGGCCAATGCTGTTTTGATGCATAGGGCCACTAGGCCTGCACTTTTGAGGTTAGGATAGGAACAAAAAGGGAAATGAGTTCTTTTGTTCCTTATTTTAAATCATACAACAATACATTAACTTCAAATAAATTAGAAAACTATGTTCATGATCACTTCCATATGATTGTAGGGAGGGTGGTATTGACAGACCATGGTCTTTCCTTTATTCCATGATGCAAATCAGTGCATGTATACCGCTTTGGCAGGCACTATATAATAAACATAGACAAGCCATTTAAAATTGTCTTCAGCTGATCGGACATACAGCGCCATTTTTCTCCCATGTCTGTTACATTCCTGACCCTAATTATGAAATGCAGAAATCAGAGATGAAAACAAAGTATCACATTTCACATAATATGAGAATCTTTATTTCATCCAAGTTCAAAGTAACTATTGAATACAAAATGGGCAATATCCTCTCTTTGCAGTGAACAGAGCTTCAGATGAATTAGAATATAAATTGTATTGTGAGTTAGTATCTTTTCTGTTTTGAGGAGTCAGGGTTTCCTTAGAAACAGGAAACAAGTAGTCTAGCAGCAGACGCTGATGAGGGCGAATATGTGCACTATCAATTAACACCTTGTTTCTTTCACAAGTTCAGTTATATTTACAACACTGCTCTGCATCAGTGAAAGCAGATAGTTTTGTATATGCATCAAGGCTGTGAGAGATGCATTCTCGGTGATACCAGACAAACAAGAATTCATACCATATGTCTAGTTCAAGAGTTTTGACCGATTTAGAGCAAATCCATAGTAATTTCCCACTCGGCTGGGTTAGAGTGAATATTGTCAGTGACCAGAAATAACGAAGGGGAAAGTGGGCAAAGTTTGCCTCTATATTAGATAACCCCAAACCCACAATAGTTGTAGCAAATAGCAAAGCTGTTTTCCTGGCTTGGTTGATTGTTTGCACCTGAATTCTATGATGCTTGTTTAGGCAGGTTTTAATAAATCCTGCTAAATATTTCCAATTCCAAGTGGCAGATCATCTGCTTGAATCCTAACATTTGATGCCCAAAAGAGTGCATAGCTTGAACATGTTTAAAATGCATCACCAGCAACAAAAAAGCAAAATCTCAAAGTCTAACAACATCTGGGGCTGTTTCTACACAAGGCCTTTGTGTCAAGGATGTGCCTTTGGCCATCCCTGTGAAAATCTGGCCAAACTGGCCAGATTAGAAGTCTTTAAAAAAAAATTGTAGTTTGCACATGCTCAGTAAAGACATCCTAGATCTTCACATCTTAAATCCCCAAAGCTTCTATCTGCACTGAGCATGCTCCAGCCCAGGGCTGCAGGGGTCTGAGCAGAATTTACCCTGCAACTGCTGTTCCCAGCTGCTCTGGGCTGTGCCAGATCTAGGTCCAGGCACCAAGCAGGGAGCTTGTCTTTCTTGTGCTCTCAGTATCCCCTGCTGATGCCCAGGCGCTGTGGAGGAGAAAGCTGATTGATTCAAATGTAGAGGGGACAAGAGACAGACCTGGTGGGGGGAAGCAGATTGAGACAAAGAGCCTTGTGGGGTAGACTGAGTTGGGGAGACTAGGACTGGTTGGGAATGGAGACAAGGACTGGGAACTACATGTGGAGAGACTAGGATTGGCTGGATAAGGATACCAGAAATGGGAGCCAGGGATGGAAATATGGGCGTCTGGGAGACTGAGCTGGGGAAGAGACTCGGATTAGCTGGACAAGGGAACCAGTAGGGTGGGAAGAAGGAAGTTGTAGGGAAGGGAAAGGAGGCAGAGCTGACAAGGAGCCAGGATGCAGGACTAAAAATAGGATTGGCAAGGCAAAGAGTGGGACATAGAGATTGGGTGGGGGGCGGGGGAATCTGTTCAAGCATAACGGTCTGCCTACGCTAGTCCTATTTCAGGAACAGGCCCTTATATGCTTTTTTTTTTATCTGACAATTTTTCAGTAGCTCTGGATAAGTTAAATATCCTTTACTTGCCACATGTGTATCAAAAATAACACTTGCTATGCTGTCTTCCATTTTGAAATCATCTAGTCTAAACCATTAAGTACTTTCACACTGGAGGGGGGCGGTGCAATGTACATTGTCTTTATTTGGTGATGCAGTTCTTCTTGCTTGTTTGATTTTCCTTTTAATTTGGTTTTTACTTTAAGCTTGGATGCCATGAAATTGTCACATAAAACCAGAAGCATATAAAGGCCCAATCCTGAAATGGGAGCTGTATGGGCAGATGCTTACGCCTGCAAATATCCTTTTGCAGGCTTGGGTCCTCAGTTTTTGACACTTAAAATCCAACACTTCAGTTTCAGTCCAGCTGGAAAATAATTCATTGATTGAAAGAATCTGTTTATTGATTGGAAGCATACTTGCTCACATTTTGAACATTTCTAATATGTTGGCGGGGGGGGGGGGGGGAGTTATTGTTGATGTGCACACATAAATGCCAGTATGTTTAGCTGTACTATAGCTTCCAGATTTGTTTGGATATACACTATAGTATCAAGCTAAAGAGAAATGGAAGTGATATCATAGTGCCTTCAGCAGCTTTTAAACATTTCAGAGAATGAGAATTTAAGGACTTGTTGATAGGCAACACTATACAGTTCAGCAGGGGGCACATCTGAGTAGAGCAGTAATGCAACTTATGTGACTCTTCACCTGGTTTATTCCACTCCTATGAGTATAATTGATGAGGATTTAGTGTTGCATTTAAATGGCTTCAAATTGTAAAAGGACTGGCCTTCATATTTTTTAAAGCAATAGAGATATTGGATAGTATTTGAAAGTCTGAAAAATGGGAAGTACTATGGATGAAATCCTGGCTCTAATGAAGCTTTGGAATGAAGGGAATGATACAGTAAATGAACAAAAATTACATCAAATAATAAAATAATCTTCCATTGTAAAATAACACTTATGAGCCACATTCTTGGCATAATCTTATAGGTGAACAAGGAATGGAGGGCCCAGGGGCAATCAAAGTCTTGGTGCTACCACTTTCTGAGCACAAGTGGTGAGGGAGTGTTGATTCTGCCAGCATCTGTATATGTTTTAAATAGGCAGAGGTGGATCAGATCGAGTGCTAAGAGAAAACACACCATTTAAAGGGTGCACTAATTGTTGCTCCTCTGTGTGCTGCCCCAGCAGATTCGGTGTCTATGCTCTCTGCAGGTTGAACGTCTGTGGGAACTTTCACAGTAGTTGGTATTTTTTTTCTCAGAACGCTCTTTCTTATAGTAGTAAAAAAGTTCAACAAAAGTTTCAAAAATATTAAAATACTTTAGCCAAATCATTTTATTAACAATGTAAATTTGTGATTTGTGAGTTAAAACTACTGAATGAGTTAAAACAAAATTCAGCATGAAAGATTTCACATCAGTTTTTACATTTCAAAAGTCTTGTCTCTAGAATGACCCATCCAATATTCTTAAGGCTTTAATTAAGAGCAGGGAGAAAGCTAGGATTTTGGCTCAGGATAAATATTCCAGACTTGAACAGAAGATGTTGCTTTAATGGCCTGGACAGTATCCAGGAAGTATGCAAAGGCTAGCAGGCAACTCTGACAGCTAATATATCTGACAGGAAAGAGCATTCCGGCCAATTAAAGAACTGGGACAGAAATAATGGTTTGTCACTGAATGTGTAACTGAGGCCAATTGGTTCAGATTAACCAATGGGTTATCTTTTGTAAGTGAATTTAAAGGTCACAATGAGCAGCATGTAATGGGTAAAAGATAAAAATGTTAAATTAATACGGAGGCAAAAGATTTTCAAATGCTAGACATGGAGATAAAAATTAGCTTGGCAAATCATACAAAATCACATAGAGTGCACTAAGCAAATTGCTCTTATGGCAGAAGGTCATAACTTATAAATGTGTGGATAAAGGTATGAATTTCTAGCCATTATGAGAAGCAGGAGGGATGATCAAGTGCTCACTGGCAAATGTTCTCCTGAAGGCTTTATTGATGTAAGCAGAGTCAGAATGAGCTCTACCCTGACATCTGGTGGTGAGCTGTGGAAAAGGACTTCAGGGGCTGATCTTGTTTGCATGGGCACACCCACCCTGCCTATCATGGTGGACTGCCTACCCAAATGGTCACTTTGTCTGCTGTGGGATCTCCAGTCTCTTTGTTAGACTGGGGCAGGAGTAATAAAGGGTTGCTATCCTGGTTATGTGAATCAAGGACAGTAGAACTGTATTTGGCATTTTATGATGGAGGGACTCGCCCTCAACTAAGTAGCACTCGCTACGCAAGGGACATGGGTTTCAAAACCCAGTGAATTGAGAGAGGCTGGGGATAGGTATGTGTATCTGGTAGTATGGGCCTTTTCTGAGGGTTCTAAACACTACTTTGATCTCTCCTCTCTCTACTGTGTAATAATACAGCTAATTTAAAAAAAAGAAAAGGAGGAGGACTAGTAGCACCTTAGAGATTAATAAATTTATTTGAGCATAAGCTTTTGTGAGCTACAGCTCACTTCATTGGATGCATTCAGTGAAAAATACAGTGGGGAGATTTATATACAGAGAGAACATGAAACAATGGGTGTTACCATACACACTGTAATGAGAGTGATCACTTAAGATGAGCTATTACCAGCAGGAGAGCGGCAGGGGGGAAACCTTTTGTAGTGATAATCAAGGTGGGTCATTTCCAGCAGTTGACAAGAATGTCAGAGGAACAGCAGGGAGGGGAATAAACATGGGGAAATAGTTTTACTTTGTGTAATGACCCATCCACTCCCAGTCTTTACTCAAGCCTAAGTTAATTGTATCCAGTTTGCAAATGAATTCCAATTCAGCAGTCTCTAATTTCAGCTAATTTTGGCTCCATTAGGAGTCTTGTTACTTACTGCTAAGCTGAAATCACTGATACCTAGGTCTAAGCATTGGGCCTACTTTGGGCTAGTGGTACACCAGTATTGAGGCTCCTCTACCACCAGCTAAACTCACTGAGACTGTGTTAAGTGGGGGGGGAGGGCGGGCTGAAAACAAGTTGGCGAGTGGCTAGCAGGACAGCTAGCGGAGAGGTGTGGAGCAGATAGCAGAATGGCTTGCAGGGAGGAGTGGACAGCAGGATGGCTAGTGGAGAGACATGGGGAGTGGAGTGGAGCAGAGTGGATAATACGGCAGTTGGCGGAGAGGTGCAGCTGGCAGTGAAGACTGCAGCAGACCCCCATGGAGAAGCGTGGCACTTGGCCATCAACCCGAGCCACGGAGCATACCTCCATGGAGGTATGGAGCTCCCCATACCTCCCTCCACTTCCACCCAGGCTGGGAGGTAAACTCTGCAGATGAACTTCTGAATTCTGGGGGCTCAAGCGAGTTTTGCATTGTGTTATTGAAATGGAACCCCTAGATACTGAACCTGGCCCTTGTTGCTGCCAACTCTGACAGGCAGAAGGGTTACATTATTAACTAACAATTGAAAGCATATAGGCATATGGCCAACCCACCACTGTGTACCTGGGGAGTGTGGGGCTCTGTTAGGTGGTTCTAACTTCCAGTCTTACAGTAAGACATCTGTGAGTGCAGTTAATGGCTGATCAGTGGCAATGCTGACTGACCTATGAAGAGATTATTTCAGAACGGATGGTTATAATTTAGATGTGCCAATCAAATCCCTCTGAGGGAATACCTATTTATGGATCCCTCAAGGTGTTTCTTCTTCATTTCTTTCATTGGTCAGAGAGAGATAAGGTTTGCCATTTTCATGAATGGAATGCAGCCACAAAGTCCATGATCCTCGAACACCTACTGGAAACACAGGGCTATTTATATTGAGGACTTGTGGCTCTGTATTGGCTCTAGGAGCCCTGAGGCTCTGTCCACTCTTCTTGGCAGTTCTGATCCACTGACACAGTGTTGTCCAGGTCTCTGTAGCTGGAATCCAAAAAGTGTGGCGCATTATCTGAACCATATCCAAACCTCACCTCACCCATTGTTGTTGGCACTTTCTTCCTAATGTAAAATGGCTTTTTGTTCACCCACACCCCTCACATAGAGGTTCTGGATCCTTGTCTTTGCTGATCCGTTGCTTGAGTGTGTTATGCTGCTGGGAAGCCAGCTTGATAGTCTGCTCCCCTCCACTGGCAGCAGTTGCTCCTGGGGGTTGCAGTGCTATGGCAACTTAATTCAAGTGACTCTTTATGCTATTACTTGAGATAAGGTTCATAGTGGATTTGCATATAAGTAGGGCTTAAATTAGGTCGGAACTGTCAGTAGCAAAGCTCTGGTAAATATTTTCAAACCTGTGGGGCTGAAGCCCCAAGCCCTGGCACGCCCCACAGGGCTGAAGCCCCAAGCTCCAGTGCACCCCACAGAGCTAAAGCCCTGAGCCTGACCACCCCGACACAGGGCAGAAGCTCCGATCTCCCCCGCACAAGCCCAGCGTCTTAAGCCTAGTCACCCCCTGTGCTGGGCCCTGGAGTTTTTATAGCATCTTGGGGTAAGGGGATAGGGAGGATTCTGGGAAAGACTCTGAGAATTTAAGCCTGCATATAAGGCGATAAATGCCCATAGCGGATGTTGTTTTTTAATCTCTTTATGAAGGAACCACAGAGGTATGATGGTGTCCAAATAACTATAAATAACACGCAAGGTCTAGCTATATACATACATGCTGTTCTGGCACGGTTCTGAAACATAAAAGACAGTGAGGGCCACTAGAGGATTCTCAAACTATTTAAAGGGATACTAACCAATTCCTATTCACTAGAGTATGTAATTAAATACTGAAGCAAAGTTCTGAAATGTGAAAACCACAAAAATTGGTTATTGCAAGTATATACCCCGGTGCTATGAATATCATTCTTATTACTTTATATGACTCAAATAAAATGCTGAAAACACACTAAAGTATCTATTGTTTTTTTGTGGAGCTTTTGATATTCTATACTTCTCAAGAGACTGACCTGTGTGTGTAACGAGTGATGGAGTAAATTGATAAGTTGCTGATTCTGAGCCAAATTTTCAATAGGTGAATGTGAGCATATTAAAAAAACACGTGCACACATCTACAGAATTGCACGCATTTACCACATCGGTTTGTGCAAATAAGGTAACTATGCATGCAAACATCTATTTGACCATGCCGGTATCTATACACATGCACAATAACTTAACTTTTTCATGCACAAATTCAGCATTTTTTGCATACTGCCTTTAACTTCCACCCATGTGATTAAAGGTTGAATTGTCATTTGTGCGAGTATAATATTTCACTTTTTTGGGCCAGGGTTGCCAGCAACCTTTTTCTTGTTTTGTAATAATAGGTTTGTTCTCCCATTTATGGGCACATAACTTTCATTAATGCTCATGAGAGGTTGTGCTTGTGCATCTAGTGGAGAATTACTTCTATATGTAAGGGAGAAAAACCTTTAAATAATATTTTCACCCCTTGAAATATTAATTTTTTAATTAAAAAAGCAACAACAAAAATATCTTGTTAAAATTTTTCTGAGATTTCTTCCTAACAACTCTTTAGAAACTGAAAACAGAAACAATCCCTATGATTCCCACACACTTCACTCCAAACTCACTGGTTTAGATTAAAACATAAAATAAATGTATTAACTACAAAAGATAGATTTTAAGTGATTATAAATGATAGCAAACAAATCAAAAGAGAAATAAACAAAAACGCAAACTAAGATTAACCTACTAGAAAGATAGGATTTGAATTAACAGTCTCTCACCCTCACTGATGATACAACAAGGCTGCAGATTCTTAAGGCACAAGTTACACTTGCTTTGCAGCTTGGAATCTCCAGGTGTTTCATTCACAGGTTAGAAATCTCTTTAGCCTGGATCCAGCACTTCCCCCAGTTCAGTCTTTGTTCCTCAAGGGTTTCCAGGAGTCTTCTTGTATAGGGATTAAAGAACAACAGATGATCTCACTCCTTGCCTTATGTAGCTTTAGCATATAGCGGGAACCCTTAGTTTCAAAACTTGGTTCCCAGACCGGTTTGTGTAAAAATACTGACATCCCAAGCTGGCGTCCAGAGTCATGTGGTCTGGTCACATGCCCTTGCAGTGTTACAGCAGTCATTATTTACAGGCTGGCCTTAACATTCACAGGAAAGTTAAGTTATTCCACAGTCCATTGTCTTTGTTGATGAGCCATCAGCACTGTCTGGCTTCTTCATTGTTGTATCTGAAAGGCTGCCTTTGTGTGTTTTCCAGAGTAAGCCCATTTGAAATACAGATCCATAGTCAATATTCATAACTTCAGATACAAAACTGATATGTGCATACAAATAGGATAATCCTATTCAGCAAATCATAACTTTTCCAATGACACCTCACATGACTTATACAAAATGCATAAAAATTATGCCATAATCATATCATAATAATATAACTATGACAAATATGGGATGCAGTGTCACAAGGGGTTTAAAGGGAGGCTTGATAAAGCCTTCAAGAGCCAAGTTAAGGTTCAGCTTGGTGATGGGATTCCTTATTATGAGCTCATGGGTTAAATTATTGAAAGTGTCTAAGGATATGTCTCCACTACAATTACAAATATGCAGCTCTCCCCTGCCAGCTGACTCAGGCTCACAGGACCCAGGCTAAGGAGCTGTTTAATTGCAATGTAGACATTTGGGCTTTAGGACTCTGTGAAGTGGGAGGGTCCTAGAATTGGAGACCAAGCTGGAACCTCTACATCACAATTAAACAGCCCCTTAGCCCAAGCCCCTTAGCCCAAGACCCGTGAGGGCCAGCCATAGGTGTCTAACTGCAGTTGAGAATACAAGTCCCATTTTCAAAGGTACTTAAGTGCCTCTTTGCCTCTTTAAGCACATAAATCTGCCATTTGGGTGCCACTGACTCTTTCAAAGCCACTGCTCAGCTGCTGCCTAATCTTGTAGGTACCTGAGTTCCTGCTGATCAGCATTCACAAAGCTGCTAAGACCTGAAACTGCCTCACTGATAATTAGCTGCTCAGTGGCCTAGCACAAACTGAAGCCCCGAATGCTCCAGAGTGGGGTTCTCAAACGAGGTGGCGAAATGCCTATCTTGCCAGTGGGGCCTGATTCTGTAAGTGTGCTCTGAGCCTGTCTACGGCCTGGTTAGTGTCAGACCCCTGCATCAGGAGGGCCGCATGCAGTCCACCAATATATAGAGTTCCCACCTCTGAGGGCCAAAAAAACCAGGACATCCGGGATGATTTGAGCCCCTAAAATAGGACAGCTGACAGAGTGTACTGAGAACCCTTACAGATTCCTAGGACAGCTACCTCAAAAAAGGGATGTTCCTAGGAACCTGGACAGATGGCAACCCAACTGATGCGGGGATAAGGGGCCAGCACAGCATTCATACAAAAGACAGCTGGGTGCACAGGAAATGGAAGTCAAGTGTGAAAGAGGTATCAGGTCTGAGCGGAGGAAAGAGTTAGGGGTTTTGGCTGCTAGGGCATGGGCCACCTGAGCAGCTGACCTGGCTTAGGTGCCTAACTCCAAAAGAGGGTTGACAGCTGAGGATCCTGAGCAGATGGAGGTGCCTATGTCTGGCCTATCAACTAGATGCATTAGTTCAACCACAGAGCTGAGTCTAGGGGCAGGCAAGCAGAGCCTTTGCCCTGGTGCTGCTGGGCTTTCTTTTTTTCTCTCTCTGATTAGATTGGCCAGCTGTTTTTGCTCTGCTCTGATTGGCTGGCCTTTTCCCCCCCTGCCACAGTGGAAGGTGGGGACACAACATTTTGCACTCTAGCCAGCAAAAGGGCTAGGGCCACTCCTGGTCAGCCACTTAGGTACCTGAGCCCCTCTCCTGTCTCCACTCCTTTTCTTTCCATTTTACTCCTTGGCAAGCTTCAGTGGCTCCCCATTCAGTTTGCTGGCTTCTGAAAATTCCTGCCTTAGGTGCCCAACTCTTCTCATGCATTGTATGGAGAGCCTGGGCACCTGGCTTGGGGCTGAAAATTAAACTGGGCAGCCGGCTGCCTAGGGGTTAGGTGTTTCAACACTGAACAGAGCAACACCTAAGTACTTTTAAGGATCTAGGTCTAAGTACCTAAGTCCCTTTTGAATATGGGGCTTAAGCTCCTAAGTAATTTAGGAGCTTTTGTAAATTTTCCCCTAAGTTTCTTTGTCACCACTCAGAGGAAGAGAGGAGTTTGTGTGAGTGAGAGAGACATGAAAACACAAAAAAAATACGTATTTAACCTTTGCAGTTTTATGCAAAGTAATCATTCTGTTTACAAATGATACTGTAGGTTTGAATGCTGGGTGTATTACATTTAAGGCACCTTGTCTTAAATATATGGATTTTACAAAATCTTACCTACATCAGCAATCAGAGTAGTCTTTCATGGGACACAAAAACAGAGCTCAATCAAAAAATATGATACTCATTGGAGGAGGAAAACGGGTAAAAAGGAAATCATAATATTGAAAAAACAAGTAGCATCTTCTTGACCCAGCTGTCCTTACTAGTTGGTGACTTGTTGTTTTCCCCTTTCCTTAACTGTCATTGTATCACTGCTTCTGTAAGCAACTCGGTCTGATTAAAAGCAATGTGGTGAAACTCGCCACCTCATTACACTCACTTAGATTGAGTTCTGTTAGCCAGCATTTACTGTTCTTAATAACTGCCACTTAGGATTTGTGAACCCCCTATTGGCATCTTGGTATTTTTTTTGTCTTACTTTGAAATTTACACGTCTTCAGAACAACTAAAATTCACAAGAACAAACTAATTAATGGATTCCAGTTTTGACAGCTACAAGAAGACAGATGAGAAAGTAACATGCTCCTGGCAGCATGTTATCAATTGGGAGGCAACAGTGCATTCCCTCTATGTGGTACAGTGAGCTGGAACAGACACTGACAGATGACACAGCTCTTGACAGTGAAGCCTGTACAAGCTGACAGCTCTGCTTGCAGTCAGTCAAGTCCACATTTTGCACTGGAACTGAACCAACTTGATTTGCAGAATATGCTTTCCTTTATCTGCTTTCTGAAAGTACAGTAGGTGAGAGGAATAACATTTTCAGGGCATTTACATAGAGCAGTGGATCCCAGGACCTACTGTACTACACTAAAATAAATAAATAAAATTTTAATATGAGTAATAAAGAACTAAAAGAATTTTTTTTAAAAAATTAAGAGCCTAAGAGACATGCTTTGCTTTCTTTTTTTTTTTTTTTAACCTTTTGTTTTTGGGGGAACAAAAAAAGTTTCTGTCTTCATAATAGGCTGTCAGAGTTTGTTAATTTGTCAGGTAGATCTACAATCTGAGGGTGAAATTCAGTCCCAGGGCAGAGGGCCTGACAAATTCTTGAGCCCTACTTAACCCTGTACACTGAAGGCATAAGTGGAGCAGAGACTTGCATGGATCCTTCATGCAGGGGTGAATTATATCCTTAGAGCAAACTTTTCCTCTCAGATCTACATGGTGTATCTTCTCTCCAGTATTTTGCTCTTTCCAACTGTACCTATACAGAAGTATACCTAGACAGAGTCTGCTTCTAAAGAGAACAAAACAATGAAGTCAATATCTACCTTATTGATTAGAATTTTGTCCTAATGAGGAAACAGTGTAGGTCACGAAGGACTGAGAGTTCTATTAAGGGAAAATTCAAGTTTTACAGGTCTGGTGACACAATATTATGACATGCTATGACACCTCCTCCTTTTTTCGCATACAGAAAGCCACTCACACTAAGACATAAACTGATTACCAAATGAGGGGACATGAAAAATATGAGAATATGAAAAAAAGCTGACCCAGTGTGGCCGTTCTTATGTTCTATGTTCTTATTATTTAATATGGATTTGCATTCAGTGTACCTGCATTCAGTATTGTTATGTAACTTGCTGCATTTTCTAAACACACAATGTGTTTTCCACTGTTTAAAGCCTGAAAAGAGAGAAAAGTTCATAGACAATTATACCTGTAGACAAAGGACACACATAGAAACCAGACACATGAATTCTAAGTTCTTGTTTTCAGTTGCTTATTGAACTTCAAATGTCTGATTTTAGCCTAGAAGCAAACTAGTTTGGAGGGAGGTAGCTGAACATAGAAAAAACCAGTGATTTTCAACATTTGTTTTTCCCTGTCAGGAACACAGGATTTACTGTACTGAATCAGATCCTTGAACATCTATCCTGCACCTGGGTGTTAGCTAATGGAGACAACCGATAGAAAAGGCAGGTTATGCACGTATGACTGGGTTGTTCTTTTTCTCTAAAATCATATTAATGAAAAACCTTTTAAAAAAATGCAAACAGTAAATAGATGTGAAGTGCAGCAATAACATTCTTAATTTGTAGTTGTTGAGGATGAGATGGGGTCATCTAAAAGATAATGCAATTGGTTTATACATTTCCCAAAAATTTCTATGGCTATATACAAACATTCTCAGGGAGCTGGAAAGGAGGCTTTATAAAAAGGTTTTTTTGGCTTTCTTCAGTTTGGTATCCTAGAACTGGCTATAAAAATGGCTCTGTATGATAAGTTCCTCATTTTATTCCCACACATGTGGAATTGAACAGCTAATTGACTATAATTTATAATGAATATTTCAGAAAGAATCCAAAGAGAAGTTGGAATGTTCAGAGTCCTACTCAGACAATTGACAATATAGTCATGTAGTGATTTTTTTAAGGAGTTTGTTTCTATATTGACCATGAGAGTCACAAATCTACACACACAAAATAGAGCAAGATCACTAAGCAAGCAATTTGTGAACTCTGCCTGTGTAGGTAAGGAGCTGAATCCAAATTCAAACTAGAGCCAAATGAAATATTTATGAGTATGAGTAGACAGATATTTACACAGAGAGACATGGATGTGGACAAATGCAGATATCTGGGAGGTTTTTTTATGATCAGAATCTTCCTGGATTTCTCACTTTAGATATATTTTAAATGGTTTAATTTATATTTTTGCTGGTTTAGATAGATTTTAAAATATCATCTTGAAATTTCACATTGCCTGATAAAGTCAGATGGCAAACTCTTCCCAATAAAATGACACATTGTATAACATTGTAAAGGGCTATATAGCGTAGTCTCTTAACTTCTTTAACTTCATAATTGCATGCACGGTGTTGTTTTCTTTGATTCTTAGGAGTAGGTTCTCTTAAAGACACCACAACCATTTCTTTCTGAACCTTAAAAGACATTCAATTGTTATTTAGAGCCTAGTTACCAAGAGAATCTCAGTGAGATGAAGATACCTCAGACCAAATCCTCTGCTAGTGTTTTAAATGGGTACAGCTCTAGTAACTTCAGTGGAGCTGGGCCAATTTAGGCAAGCAGACAGTTTGGCCTCTTTTCTCTTTGTGCATTCAGATTACAGAGATTAACTGAATTTATACTTCAAATTTTAGCATGCAAGGGAGAAAAGGAGAGCGAAAATAGTGAAAGGAAAGACAGCACTTACCCCCCCTTTGACTCTGTACCCTCCTTTTTTAAAAATAATGTTTTATTGATTTTTTTCCCAGTAATAAACAAAGAAACCAAGCACATTATAGAACATGCCCAGTATACGAGAAAAACAAATATGGGTATATGTAGCGAGGAGGCATGGGCACCTTCAGAGGCTGATGCGGAGGGAACACCGCAAGCCTCCTGGTGAGCAGAACCAGGAGGGCCATGCCCCTCATGCCGGAAGCTGAGGGGCGGAACAGGAAGGAGAAGTATAAAAGGCCGGACCAGCAGCTCAGTTGGAAGAGAGCTGCTGAGGGAGATATATGCATCTTCCCCACTGAGGATCTGCCTCAGCTTCCAAAGCGCCCTGCCACTCCTGATGCTGAGGAGCTGCTACCATTACCCAGGGGTGAAAGTAAGTTAGAGGACTTACCGGTACGCCGGAGTCCTGATCGGGGGCGTGGCCTCAACCGGAAGAGGCGTGGCCTCAACTGGAAGAGGCAGGGCCTTAAATCCCCGGGTCCTTTGAATCTTGATTTAAAGGGCTAGGGCTCCAGCTGCAGTAGTGGCAGCTGGGAGCCCGGGGCCCTTTAAATCACTCCCGAGCTACCAGCTGCAGAGGCAGCTGGGAGCCCCAGGGCTCGGAGGCAATTTAAAGGGCCCAGGGCTCCAGCTGCCGCTGCTGCAGCAGAGCCCGGGGCCCTTTAATCACTGAGGAGCCCTGGGGGCTCTCGGCTGCCACCGCTACCCCGGGGCTCTGGGCTCTGGCAGAGCTTTAAAGGGCCTGGGGCTCTGCTGTGGTAGCAGCTGCCGGAGCCCCGAGCCCTTTAAATCCCCGCCTGAGCCCTGCTGCCCGAACCCTGGGGTAGCGGTGGCCAGGCGCCATCGGGGATTTAAAGGGCCCCAGGGCTCCAGCCGCTGCTACCCCAGGGCTTTGGCAGCAGGGCTCTGGCGGGCATTTAAAGGGCTGGGGCAGTAGCGGTGGCTGGAGCTCCGGGGCTCTTTAAATCCCCGCCAGAGCCCCCCTACCCCTACCCCAGGGCTCGGGCAGCAGGGCTCAGGCGGGGATTTAAAGGGCTTGAGGCTCCAGCCCCTGCTACCGCCCCGGCCCTTTAAATCCCTTCCGGAGCCCCACGGCCGCTACCCCAGGGCTCGGGCAGCAGGACTCAGGCCTTTTAAATCCCCGGAGCTCCAGCCCCCACTATCCTCCCGGGGCCCTTTCAATCGCCGCCTAAGCCCTGCTGCCGAAGCCTTGGGGTAGTGGCAGTGGGGCTCCGGAAGGGATTTAAAGGGCCGGGGCAGTAGCGGCGGCTGGAGCCTCAAGCCCTTTAAATCCCCGCCTGAGCCCTGCTGCCAGAGCCCTGGCTGGAGCTCCGGGGCCCTTTAAATCCCTGCCACAGCCCCGCTGCCGCTACCCAAGGGCTTTGAATTGCCCTCTCGGAAAGCCGGTCCTGGTGCGGCGCACCGGCTCTTACCGGTACGCCTTACCAGAGCGTACCGGCTTACTTTCACCTCTGCCATTACCCTTGGCAGTGTATCCCAGAGAGACTGAGGATGACCCTTGGATTCAGGTAAACCCGAGGGGGAGACTAGAAAGGAGCCCAGGGGAACCAGACTACTGTCTGCCTGTGGTGACACTGGAAACATGGTCAGTATGTTGCAGGTGGATTCCCCACTGACCCAGTGGCAGACCATTCTGCCACTGTTAGGGACTTGGGCTGGGAAGTTGCAGAGTTGGGCAGGCCTGTGTCCCCCTATCCTTGCCACCCCAACCCTGGAGTGGCAGTACTCCCCCTCCTTAGGCCAGGAGGCCTGTGCTACTCAGTCATCCCTGCCAGAGTCCCATAGACTGTGTTTGGGTGCTTGTCCCTGCTGGAGCCCCATAGACTGGGCTGGTGCTACAGCTCTGCGTGACTGCAGGCCAGAGACCTGGCTGTTTGCTGCCCCACCCTACTTGAAGCCTGGGCTCCTAAACTGCTACAGCTCTGCCTGACTGCAGGCCAGAGCCCAGACTGTTTGTGGCCCCATGCTGCTTGAAGGCCGGGGCCCATCAACTCCTGCTAATTCCCCCCTTTTCTTTGTTTTGAGAGTACTCTAGCAGACCAAACTGTGAGGAGGTGTGCAGTGGCGTAGTTAGGTGGAGCGAACAGGGGCAGCGGACATAAAAAAAGGTGCCACCTGCTTGTACTCACCAGGCGGCACTCCAAGTTCTCGGCAGCACTGAAGGCCCCCGCCACTGAAATGCCGCCGAGGACCCGGAGCGCGTGAAGGCCCCCGCCGAGCCAGAGTGTATGAAGGCCCATGCCACCGAGGACCCGGAGCGTGTGAAGGCCCCCGCCGAGCCGGAGCGCATGAAGGCCCATGCCGCCGAGGAGCTGGAGTGCGTGAAGGCCCCCGCCGAGCCGGAGTGCATGAAGGCCCGTGCCGCCGAGGAGCTGGAGCGCATGAAGGCCCCCACTGAGCTGGAGTGCATGAAGGCCCATGCCGCCGAGGAGCTGGAGTGCGTGAAGGCCCCCACCGCCGAAGACCCAGAGCACCGCCGGGTGAGTAAAAATTAAAAAAGGCGCCACTTGTGCTCAGAGGGGGAGCAGGTGCTCCCCCTGCTCAGGGGTGAAAGTAATTCTAGGGACTTACCGGTACGGGGCTGGGCTGGAACTGGCTCTGGCCCCCGGAAGGGGCAGGCCTCGGGCAGCAGGGGCGGGGCTGGGGGCGGTCAGAGCCAGCCCTGGCCCACCCTGTATCGGCAAGTGTCTCCTTCCCCCTCCTCAGGATAACAGCAGCAGCTGGGGGCTCTGGCAGCGGTTTAAAGGGCCCTGGGCGGTAGCGGCGGCCAGAGCCCTGGGCCCTTTAAATCGTCCCCAGAGCCCTGCCGCCGCTTCCCCAGGGCTCCAGCAGCAGGGCTCCGGGGACTGGGCTCCAGCCACCGCTACCGCCCCGGGCCCTTTAAATCGTCCCCAGAGCCTGCCAGAGCCCTGGGGAAGCGGTGGCGGGGCTCCGGGGACGATTTAAAGGGCCCAGGGCTTGGCTGCCACTACCGCCCCGGGCCCTTTAAATTGCCGCCCCAGCCCTGCCGCCGCTACCCCAGGGCTCCGGCAGCAGGGCTCTGGCATCAATTTAAAGGGCTGGGGGCTTCAGCCGCTGCTGGGAGCCGCAGGCCCTTTAAATTGCGCCTGGGGAAGCTGATCCACCCCGTATGGCGCACCGGCTCTCGCCGGTTTGCCGTACCTGGGCGTACCGGCTTACTTTCACTTCTGCCCCTGCTCCCCCCCCCCCGGCTACGCTACTGGAGGTGTGGCCTCCCTCAGAGGCAGATGCGGAAGGATGGCCATGCCAGCTTATAGTATATTTCTACATATTTTTAAAGGAAAGGTATTTAAAATAAAGATTGGATGTTCAAGAAGACATGCTGTGGTTCAACCAGGAATCAATTCAGGGAAGTCCTAGGGCCTTTGTTATATTGACGGTCAGATGATCACAATGGTTCCTTCAACTCTTATAATCGATGAACCTTTTAATTCATCTTTGAGTGATTGCAGACATGTATCCCATTCAGGTGTGTGCATGCCCAGCACCAAAGACAGAGAATTTTGCCTAGTAGTACCTGTCAAGGCAGTGCTCATGCCCTTTCCCTCAGAGCCCCTCCCATGGCTACATAAGGGTGTGGCCGCCCCATCCCCTAGTTCATTCTCACCACCTATGGCTGGAGTTGGAGTGTTCAGTGTGATTTTATCTCACACTTACCTTCACAGTTTGTATATAGTTCTAGTTAGTTAGTAGGACCTTTTAGTCATAATAGTTAGTAAGTTGTGGTAGGTAGGTAGGTAGTTTCTGCTGGTGGGATGCCATCACTGGGTTTAAACATTGTTCTTCATGTGGGGTAGTGTCACCAATAGCAACCCATACTCTTGATATTTATTTTGCTTGGGGGAAGGGCATGATAGAGAAATGTGCTCCATCTGTAAGTCCTTTAAAAAGGCTTGTAGAGACTTAAGATTAAAGCAGCACCTTCATGGCCTGCTTTGGCACCGGGGACCACTATGGAGTGTCAGGGCCCTCAAAGGGTGCCTGAGCCAGTATGGACTGGGACTCCTTGCCCAAGCTAGGATTACTTTCCCAGAAGGAAAAAGGATCGCTCTCCTTCATCAGATCCCCCAATAAAACCCCATAAAAGGAACCAAGGCCGTTCCAAAGCTTGGAGGGATTCATCTTTTCCCTTGAGGGGAAGTATTGACCAGCACAGAGAGTCTTTGGGTACATGGGATAGACCTGGGCCATCTTCCCAATTTCTGGTACCAACTCCGGCAGTGCCTCAGAGGCATCTGTTGAGTCTAGTGCTGACGACAGAGATTGTGGCATCATCGGTTTCCACTCCGACTGCATATCAGGTAGCAGCAGATTTGCTCTGTTAGTCCCTGAATTGCTGCATATTCAGGCAGGGGCTTCTTCCTCGGTGTCCTCAGCTCCTCCTAGACTAGTGGCAGACTTATTGTTGTTGCTGGCACCACTGTCCGCAGCACAGTTTACGCCGGGTGCAGGTATGCAGTGAACTTCCTGTCAGTGTTACGGGGGTCGCTAAGGCAGATGGACCCTTTGGTACTGAAGCCTGTTCTGATGCAGCCAGCATCTGCAGGGCTGGTGCCTGATTTTCTTCAGTACTGGTGCCTGTTCCAGGACAGAGTATGAGTTCAGTGTCGGTACCAGTATTCAAAGAGCCAGCAACTGTTCCTTCGTTGGTACTGAAGAGACCGTTAGCTTGGATCATAGGTGATGCAGGGCAGTTAATGGTCCCATCAGGAGCAGCTCCCTGCCACCATCAGACTACTTGGAGGGTTCTTCAAGTGAGCTCCGATGTATCTTCGTCACCTTCTGGCTATTGTGATCAGTCTCAAAGTTGACCAAGGCACAGCGGGGGTCATAGGCATGACCAGGACTGTTCCCACGCTAGAGACAAGGGCTCCTGGCCTAGCTCCTGCTGGCCACTGCTGCCATATCCTTACCCTCAGTGGCCTCTTTGGAATCCCTGGGAAGTTCCTCATTTGGCTAAATCCTAGTTGTCTGCTTGCCTGCCTCTCCTATCGTCTCCTCATGAGAACCAGCATGAGAACCAGCACCAGAGGTGCTCCCTCTGTGTTAGAGTATCCTGAACCCTTGGGACTGTTGGAGGTGAAACCACAGGAAATCCCTTTGGTTCTACCTCCATTGTTCTCCTCCTCCCCAGACAATGCTGCAGTGCCAGATTCCTCCTATCTGATACCAGAAGATTTCAAATCATATAGGACCTTCTAAGACAGATGGTCTCAGCCTTGGGGATCCAGGCCACGTTTGTTCAGGAGAACATTCATAAGTTCGTGGATATCCTCCAGTTGTCAGCTCCTGGGAAAATTGTTCTCCCTATAAATAAGGTGATATTAGAGACTACCTCATTAATGCCTATGACAAAATATATGGACAAAAGACACATTGTGCCTATGCAGAGCTTCAAATGCTTTTTCTCTCATCCACCACAGAATTCCCTGGTTGTCATGACAGCAAATGAGAAAGTGAGGCAGGGAAGATATAAATCTACACCTAAGGGCAAAGAGTTGAAAAGGCTAGATCTGATGGTGAGGAAAGCTGACTCCAACTCTCCCTTGCAGATGCACATTGCCAATGAGCAAGCACTAAATATGACTTTGTGAACTGGGATGCTATGTCCAAATTTGTTGATAAGTTACCAGAATCCTCCAGGGAGGAGTTCCAGGTTTTTGTTGCAGACGGCTGCAAGAGGCCAATGTCAGCTCTGGATATAGTGGTTGCTTCATCTAGGCTCATGGCCTCAGCCATTATGATGAGAAGGATCTCATGGTTGCAAAGCTCTGGCATAGCTCCAGAGATCTAGCAGAGCATAGAGGACTTGCCATTTGAGGTTGCCTTTTGTTCTCTGAGAAAGCTGACAAGAAAACTGACATTGCATTCCTCTATTGATTCCTGAGCCACTCTGTGCTTCTTGGGGATTTATTTCCAGGCCATAAGGGAAAAAAAAAGCCTGATTCAATTACATCATGTAATGGGAGACAGCTAAAAAGTGACAAGTTTTTAAAGTGCTTATATACCAATACTAGAAGTCGAAATAATAAGATGGGTGAACTAGAGTGCCTCATATTAAATGAGGATATTGATATAATAGGCATCACAGAAACTTGTTGGAAGGAGGATAATCAATGGGACACAGTAATACCAGGATACAAAATATTATTGGAAGGACATAACAGATCATGCTGGTGAGGGAGTGGCATTATATGTGAAAGAAAGCGTAGAATTAAATGAAGTAAAAATCTTAAATGAACCAAACTGTACCGTAGAATCTCTATGGATAATAATGCCATACTGAATAATAAGAATAGAGCAGGAGGGATATATTATTGACCACCTCACCAGGATGGTGATAGTGACTGAAATGCTCAGGGAGATTAGAGGGGCTATTAAAATAAAATCTCAATAATGGAGGATTTCAGCTATCCCCATATTGACTGGGTACATATCACCTAAGGATGGGATGCAGAGATAAAGTTTCTTGACACCTTAAATGACTGCTTCTTGGAGCAGCTAGTCCTGGAAACCACCAGAGGAGAGAAAATTCTTGATTTAGTCCTAAGTGTAGCACAGGATCAGGTCCAAGAAGTGAATATAGCTGGACCGCTTGGTAATAGTGACCATAATATAATTAAATTTAACATCCCTGTGGCAGGGAAAACACCACAGCGGTCCAGCGCTGTAGCATTTAATGTCAGAAAGGGGAACTACACATAATGAGGAGGTTAGTTAATCAGAAATTAAAAGGTACAGCACCAAAAATAAAATCCCTGCAAGCTGCATGGAAACTTTTTAAAGACACCATAATAGAGGCTCAACTTAAATGTATACCCCAAATTAAAAAACACAGTAAGAGTACCAAAAAAGAGCCACCATGGCTAAAAACAAAGTAAAAGAAGCAGTGAGAGGCAAAAAGGCATCCTTTAAAAAGTGGAAGTTAAATCCTAGTAAGGAAAATAGAAAGCACCATAAACTCTGGCAAATGGAGTGTAAAAATAGAATTGGGAAGGCCAAAAAAGAATTTGAAGAACAGCTAGCCAAAGACTCAAAAAGTAATAGCAAAAAAATTTAAATACATCAGGAGCAGGAAGCCTGCTAAACAACCAGTGGGGCCACTGGACAATCGAGATGCTAAAGGAGCAGTCAAGGACAATAAGGCCATTGCAGAGAAACTAAATGAATTCTTTGCATCGGTCTTCACGGTTGAGGATGTGAGAGAGATCCCCAAACCTGAGCCATTCTTTTTAGGTGACAAATCTGAGAAACTGTCCCAGATTGAGGTGTCATTAGAGGAGGTTTTGGAACAAATTGATAAACTAAACAATAATAAGTCACCAGGACCAGATGGTAGTCACCCAAGAGTTCTGAATAAACTCAAATGTGAAATTGCAGGACTACTAACTGTAGTCTGTAACCTATCATTTTAAATCAGCTTCTGTACCAAATGTCTGGAGGAGAGCTAATGTGATGCCAACTTTTAAAAAGGGATCCAGAGGTGACTCCGGCAATCACAGGCCAGTAAACCTGACTTCAGTACCCAGCAAACTGGTTGAAACTATAGCAAAGAACAAAATTGTCAGACACATAGATGAACATAATTTGTTGGGGACGAGTCAACATAGTTTTTGTAAAGGGAAATCATGCCTCACCAATCTACTAGAATTCTTTGAGGAGGTCAACAAGCATGTGAACCAGGGAGATCCAGTGGATATAGTGAATTTAGATTTTCAGAAAGCCTTTGACAAGGTCCCTCACCAAAGGCTCTTAAGCAAAATAAGCTGTCATGGGATAAGAGGGAAGGTTCTCTCTTGGGTTGGTAACCAGTTAAAAGATAGGAAACAAAGGGTAGGAATAAATGGTCAGTTTTCAGAATGGAGAGAGGGAAATAGTGGTGTCCCCAAGTGGTTTGTATTAGGACCAGTCCTATTTATCATATTCATAAATGGAAAAAGGGGTAAACAGTGAGGTGGCAAAAGTTGCAGATGACACAAAACTACTCAAAACAGTTAAGTCCCAAGCAGACTGCGAAGAGCTACAAAAGGATCTCACAAAACTGGGTGATTGGGCAACAAAATGGCAGATGAAATTCAATGTTGATAAATGCAAAGTAATGCACACTGGAAAACATAATCCCAACTATACATATAAAATGATGGGGTCTAAATTAGCTGTTACCACTCAAGAAAGAGATCTTGGAGTCATTGTGGATAGTTCTCTGAAAACATCCACTCAATGTACAGCGGCAATCAAAAAAGCAAACAGAATGTTGGGAATCATTAAGAAAGGGATAGATAATAAGACAGAAAATATCATATTGCCTCTATATAAATCCATGGTACTCCCACATTTTGAATACTCCATGCAGATGTGGACGTCCCATCTCAAAAACGCTATATTCAAATTGGAAAGGGTTCAGAAAAGGGCAACAAAAATTATTAGGGGTATGGAATGGCTGCCATATGAGAAGAGACTAATAAGAGTGGGACTTTTCAGCTTAGAAAAGAGATGACTAAGGGGGGATATGATTTTTTCACACAATGCACAGCCAACCTGTGGAACTCCTTGCCAGAGGATGTTCTGAAGGCCAAGACTATAGCAGGGCTCAAAAAAGGACTAGATAAATGTATGGAGGATAGGTCCATCAATGGCTATTAGCCAGGATGGGTAGGGATGGTGTCCCTAGCCTTTGTTTGCCAGAAGCTGGGAATGGGTGACAGGGGATGGATCACTTGATGATTACCTGTTCTGTTCATTCCCTCTGGGGCACCTGGCATTGGACACTGTAGGAAGACAGGATACCAGGCTAGATGGACCTTTGGTCTGACCCGTATGGCCATTCCTATGTAAGGAGACATCACTTTGCGAGCCAACAACAACAGCAGCAGAAATATTACTCTCAGCAATATTTCCATCAGTCCCCTTTCCCTACAAGGCAGCAAGATTTCCCCAGAAAAGTGCACTGTCTGGGTCTGATTTTAGCCATGCAGCCTGCCCTCTGCCATCTTCAACTAGACAGCCTATTGGACTTGAGTCCTGAGATCAAGCACTCTATTTGGGAACATCACATCCCCATCCTTTCTAATCTGGGACACGTTGTCCTGCTTCTACAGAGCTTGGGCAGCTATGACTATGGACAGATTACGCCACTGTTTTTATCCATCCCCCGCCTCCTACCCCATCCCTTTACAGGGACCCAGCAGGTGCAAACCCTGTGTGCTCTGTGACCACAGAGGAGGTTTCTCATCATCTGTGTATAAAAAGATTACACTCCTGGTATTTCCTGATTCCCCAAGTCCAAGGGAGGAGTTAGACCTACTCCCAATCTCCCTGGTCTCAACAAATACATCAAGTATTTGAGATTCTGAATGGTTACCCTGACTATTTTCTTCATGCACTGAATCACAATGACTGGTTTGCTGCTCCAAGATGCTTATTTCCTTGTGGGGATCTTCCCAGGCCAGAGGAAGTTCCTGAAATTCTTTGTCACTGAGCAATACTACCAGTACACGGTTCTTCTCTTTGGCCTATCTTCAGCCCCATGTGTCTGTACCAAATGCGTGATCGTAGTGGTGGCCTTTTCCAAAAAGAGAGGGGTTCATGTCTTCCCATAGTTGGACGATTGGCTTGTGATGGGCACATCCAGGGAACGGGTTCTAAGTTATGTCCAATTCACCTTGGACCTTTTTGATCTGCTTGGTCTGATCCTGAAAATCAACTCTGATTCCAACTCAAAAAAATCAAATTAACTGCGGCCATACTAGTCTCTCCAAAGTTGAGGGCCTTTCTCCTATATGAACAATTCTTGACAATTCAGTGCCTTTGTCTGGATCTCATTCTTTAATCGAGGTCTGTGTATGCCTGAGGTCACAGGCCCAAATGGCCACATACCCTTATGTGGTACAGCATGCGAGGTTGCGCCTTTACATTATTCAGTTGTGGTTTGAGGTTGGTCCATTGCCTAAGTTGCCAGTCACTGGACATCTTTGTCCAAGTGCCCCTAGAGATACGGGACTCACTACAATGGTGGACAGCAACACGTGTCATAGGTGGGGTACCTTTTACCCACCCTCCACTGACTAGACCAATAGGTTGGGGAGCACGTTTGGAATTGTTAAAGATTCAGGGTTTGTGGACACAGCAGGAGGCCTCCTGTCACATCTATGTACTAGAACTTTGAGCAATATACAATGCCTGTTGGGACTTTCAGAATCAGGTCCAGGGAGCCACAAACTCATGGACAATGTATTGTGTGAACAAGCAGGGAGGAGCCCTCTCCACCCAGCTTTGTCAGGAGGCAGTAAAGTTCTGGCACTTTTGCATCAAGGGAAACATCATACGCATGGTGGCTCACTTTCCAGGCCCCCATAACCAGCTAGCTGATGAACTCAGCAGGGCTTTATCAGACAATCATGAGTGGTGCATAAAGAACAGTGTGCTGAGGTCCATTTTCAGAGAATGGGGCATGCCTTCAATCAACATATTTGCAATGATGAGCAACAGGAAATGTTATCAGTTCTGTTCCTGGGCATGGCTCAGCCCTGGATCTCTAATTGATGCTTTCCATCTGAATTGGGGAGTGGACCTGATGCATGCCTTCCCCTCTATCCTTCTGATCCATCATGTTGTTCTCAAATTGAATCATACCAAATTGATTCTGATGGCACCAGCCTGGCTAAGGCAATATTGGTTTTGCAGCCTTCTTACCCTATCAGCTTGACCTCCCAAGTCTCTCCCTGTTCTGCCCAACCTACTAACTCAACATCACGGCCAGGCTGTTCATTGGACATTGGGCAATCTGCACTTACTGCATAGATTTTGCATGGCTAGATGAGGAGGAAAGGCAATGCTGAGAAGCAGTTAAGGAAATTCTGCTTAGTAATACAGAAGACCATCTACAAGGTCTGCCTACTTGGCTAAGTGAAGAGGTTTTTTTATTTGGGCAAAGATTAAGTAAATTCAGCCCATGTCAGCTTAGATTCAGGATATTTTGGACTATTTGCTTCAGTCCTAGCTCTTAGCTCCCCAAAGGTTCACTTGACCACAGGCTCAGCTTTCTATCTTCCCATCCAGGAAAAGCTGGTATTCTCAAATCCTATGATAGTGAGTTTTCTGAAGGGTATTATCTGCCTATTTCTACCAGTGAAGGAAATGGGGTTGTGGGATCTTAATATAGTGTTGGTGGCACTCATTCATCTGACTTTTGAGTTAATAGCAACATGTTCATGTTCTCTTTTCTCCCTTTCTTGATGGTTACAACATCTGCAAGATGAGACAACAAATTGCAAGCCTTAATGGCAACTCTCTGTATACTCAATTTTTCAATGACCAGGTGTCATTGCAACCACACAGGAAATTTTTGTCTAAAGTGGTGTCTCATTTTCACCTTACACAGGTTATTTACTTACCTATATTTTCCCCCAAGCTACACACAGGTGTGGAGGAGCAGCATCTACGTATGTTAGATGTAAGGCTATGCTTAGCATTCTACTTAGAAAGGACTAAACCCTCTCAGTCTGCACCTCAACTCTTTGTCTCCTGTGCTGATTGGATGAAGGTCAACCATCTCTGCACAGACCATTTCCAGGCAGATATCTTCCTGTATTACCCTGCTTCTGAAGAATCTCAGTTAACTTCTCCACACTCATTAGGTGAGGAGCCAAGCAACACTGATTGCATTTCTTAGCGATATCTCAGTCATGGACATTTGTAGGGCTGTGACATGGTCATCTGCACATATTTTGGCTGCACATTATGCTATCACTATGACATTGAGATTGGATGCAGACTTTGGGAAGGCACTTCTGTAATCGCTATTTAGATAGACTCCAAGCCCCACCTCCTATGGAAACTGAACGCGAGTCCCCTGAATGCAACCACTTGAAGAAGAAAAGACAGTTTCTTACCTGTATCATAACTGTTGTTATTTGAGATGTGGGTTCAGACATGTATTCCATGACTCACACTCTGTCCCCTCTGCAGTTGAGTCTCCAGCCTGAAGTTTCAGTGTGAAGGAACTGAAGAGGGTTGGGGTGACACTGCCCTTATATAGCCATAGGAGGGGCTATAAGGGAAAAGTCATGAGTTCCCTTACATGTACTGCTAGGCAAAATTCTCTGGCTTTGGTGTGCTGGGTGTGCACACACCTGAGTGGCATGTTGTCTGCATCCATATCTTGAAGAAAAATAGTTACGATACAGGTAAGTCACATTCTTTTACATTTCCCCCACTTTTTAGCCCCACCGGATTATGCTGCATTATACCAATGAAGTTACAGGTAAATCTGGGGTCTGTGATCTCAGCGCCTAGCTCCTATTATGGAGCCCAGTGAGCTAGGCAGACAGTGGTGTAGTTGCCGCGGTATGCCGCGCCACACTGGTGCACTGTCAGGCCCAAACAGGTGTGCCATAGAATTTTTTGAAAAACTACACACAGGATGGGGGAGGGGGTATAAAGGGGGAAAGCTGCCTTCTTATTGGCCACCTGCCTCACTGCCCCACCTCCTCCAGTGGCAGAGCAACCAACTGGAGCTCAATCTCTCTCTCCTCCCCACTCCATTCCTGTGAGCAATGGGTGGGCTCCTCCCTTTCCCTCCTGCGGCCGCCAGCTGGGGACAGCGGGAAGCATCTGGAAGGGGAGCGGGGACTCTCCTGCAGCCCCCCCAGGATTGGTAGGGGCGAAGAACCTCAGGAGAAGCAGAGGTGGGGGGGGCTGAACTGGGGGGTGGGTGCTGAGTGTGAAGTGGGGGAACTGGAGGGGCAGAACTGGTGGGGCATGGGGGGGGGAGAATTGGTGTGAGGTGTGGGCTGGACTGGTGGAGGGTGAGGACAGAACTGATGGAGGCTGGGGCATGAGTTCCATTTAGGGAGGGCAGAGGCTAGGTGGGGGTGGGGGGGCAGATTTCTGCCTTCCATTTGGCCTTGCACCCTGCCATGTGGGGCCAGCCCATGTCCTCCTAGGGGACTTGGGCCAGCCAGAGTTTCCTAGGGGCACGCAGAGAAATGTTCCTGGGGGGTCAAGCGGTGACATTAGGTACTCTGTGTGTCTAGGTCCCCATGTGGGCTTGGTAACAACCACCGCGCCCTCCAGGCTCAGGTGTGTAGTCCGTGGTGCCCGCGAAGCACTGGGTGTTAGTGGCCACAGTGACCCTGTAGAACGGCATGGCCTGGTCCAGCCCAGTGCACACACAGCCACAAGTAGTGGAGCTGCCTCCAGTGTGCCAACTAGAGAGTGCACAGCCAGGCCCTGTAGCAGCAGCAGCACCCCACACAGCTACTCCCTGCACCCTGAGCTACACCCCTCCCAGCACACAGCCCCTAGCTACCCCCTCCCTGAACCCTGAGCTACCCCTGCCTTGGTAATTTTAGCCTGTGAATGCGAAGCTTCAAAACATGGATATCAACTAGGCTATTGACAATTTTGCCAAGATGAGACCATGGTGTTATCCATTGTTTTAGCTTATATCTGGGGTATGTTTTGTTTGTTTTCATTAGTTTATTTACCTTTAAACATTCATGGAACAAATTCCATGCATCGTTGCATCCGATGAAGTGAGCTGTAGCTCACGAAAGCTTATGCTCAAATAAATTGGTTAGACTCTAAGGTGCCACAAGTCCTCCTTTTCTTTTTGCGAATACAGACTAACACGGCTGCTACTCAGGTACCAAAATAGCTCCTGGAATCACGGTTAAAGTTGTCCCCCCCTCACCAAAATCTTAAATGGTGCCCCTGGCCAGGGTGCGGGGGCAGAAGAATTGATTTGGAGACTGGAGGCACAGGATTGATTTGAAGGTTGGGGGCCAGAATTCATTGCTGGGCAGGGGATTGACAGATATGGGGGTGAGCACTCGTGCAGCAGGGGCCAAAATCCTCATACCCAATACATTTGGCAGCATGGGCAGCACTAACACAATCTCTCCTTGGGGTTGGGCAGGGGCAGTTCACCAATCATAGACAGACTGAAAAAAACCAATATAATTTGTAAATAACCACATTTTGGGGGCCAATCTCCTGATTTGTTGGGATCTGACTCATCTATTTTTTGATCTCTTGAGGCTGGCAATACTCTGAGTGGAACTTAATTATATTGCATTTAAAAAGAGCAGAGAAAGTTGCACACACTTGGGAAGACTATTTTGGGAATGAGAAAAAATGATTAATTATTAATTTCTTGTCATCCCAAAATATTATTCTCAAGTCCTTTTCTCCACTGAGCATGCTTTTGTCCAGAGTTCTCATTTAGCTTTAATGTTAGTGTCCACTCTGTTGAAAATGTTAATTCTGGCACAAAAGATCACGGTCTAACATATGCTGCCATGGTTATTTTGATTTCAACCCTACTAGCCTTGTTCTGGATTGGCTTGTGAATATTCATCAGTTCATTTGGAGACAATATGAATCATAGAATCCCAGGGTTGGAAGGGACCTCAGGAGGTCATCTAGTCCAACCCCCTGCTCAAAGCAGGACCAATCCCCAGTTTTTGCCCCAGATCCCAAATGGCCCCTCAAGGATTGAACTCACAATCCTGGGTTTAGCAGGCCAGTGCTCAAACCACTGAACTATCCCCCCACCCCCATATGGTGGTATGCCTCAAAATAATTAAAGGTATCAAGGTGTGCCACGGTAGAGAAAAGGTTGGGAACCACAGGTGTAGTTCCCGATCAATTTTGGCTAGAGAAAGTTGAGAAGGGTAGTTGATGTACAATAGTGAGAAAACTTTCAAAGTTCTCATGAAAGCCCTAGGGTTCAGATGTACTTCATACATATGAATTCTATGGCTGAATGTTTTCCTATTACATTTATATTATGGTTTTTATTTTCACTATTGTCAGGGTTCCTTCCCCACTCTGAACTCTAGGGTACAGATGTGGGGACCCGCATGAAAGACCCCCTAAGCTTATTTCTACCAGGTTAGGTTAAAACTTCCCCAAGGCACAAAGTCTTTGCCCTTGGATTAGGTAAATCGCTGCCACCACCAAGTGATTTAACTAATAAACAAACAATCAGGGAAAGGACCATTTGCTAATTTAGATTCCTGAATGAATTTATCTGATTATGTGTTGTAAGTAGAAATGTTCACTATATTCAAACTACATTAAGAAACATAAAAGCAGCATTTTGATAAAGATAGAAGGACAGGTCTCTTATACATAACCCTCTATTTGCTAGGTAAAAATGGCAGTTTCCTTCTCAACATTTAAGATGTGCAACAAGACAAAGAGGTGTTAAAAATACAAAATCCACTTGTCCCTCCAGAAAGGAATGAGGTGGAGTATTATATTTTGTGGTGCCTAGGCTGTATGCTGTCCCTCTGCAGAGGATGAATTTTACCCTGGAAGAGAATTCAATACTAATGAGGAAATCAAGAAACTCAGCTTCTCTAAAATGTCTGTTATTCGAAGTAGTATGTGTTAGACCACGTGTTGGAGGATGTGGCTTGTGGTTAAAGCACTGGATTGACACTCAGGAGATGTAGGTTAAATTTTTGTCTGCCACGGTGACCCTGCGCAAATTGTACATGTCTCTGTATTTCAGTTCCCTATCTTAAAAAATGAGTTAACATTTCCTTTCTCACACCCTTTATCTTATCTAGTTACATTGTAAACTGTTAGACAGAGACTCTTTTACTATGTGCATGTACACCACCTAGAATAATGGGGCCCTAATCTCACTTGGAGATTGGGCACTATTTTAGTACTAGTAAATAATATGGCAGGCTCCCTGCTGCACCCATTCTGGGTGTAAATACAGGATTTTCCATTACAATCAGTCTAGTGCCTTTTAGGAGCACTATGGTATTTTCATTCTAAAATATATATAAGAGGTCTGTTTCAAGAAGTTTTCCACAATTTGCTTAAATACAGATCTTTATTTATTGTGCTTGTTCTCTATAATATGCAGTGTTGGAACTGCTATCTGTAATCTCTTTGTTGATTTTGATTCTCCTGAAAAGAATTTTTCTTGTAATGAAAAATAACCAAAAGGCTTTCATTCAAGAAAATATGACAGGCATTTGAAAGTTTGGTATACGTAGGAGTAATATCCTTTTGTACTGCTGTGTTTAGAGAAAATTGCATTTAACTCTTTTATTGCTATATCAGACCTTAATTATATTGAACTAAATGTGGTAGACACTATGGTTCAAATTATGGATGCAGTAGTGTAGGTGCACTGTGGGAAGGAGGTGTCTATGTACACCACCTCCAGTGCTCCCACAAAAAGGCAGCCATTCTAGAGCTGCCTGCTTTCCCAAAGTGTATGGGGGTGAGGCTACTAATAAGCAGTGCTGAGCCAGCAGTGCTCAGTGCCCCCGAAGAGACATGACTAAGTGGAGTGAGAACCTCTTCATAGAATCATACAATCATAGAAGATCAGGGTTGGAAGAGACCTCCAGGAGGTCATTTAGTCCAACCCCCTGCTCAAAGCAGGACCAATCCCCAACTAAATCATCCCAAGCCAGGACTTTGTCAAGCCGGGCCTTGAAAACCTCTAAGGATGGAGATTCCACCACCTCCCTAGGTAACCCATTCCAGTGCTTCACCACCCTCCTAGTGAAATAGTGTTTCCTAAAATCCAATCTAGCCCTCCCCCACTGCAACTTGAGACCATTGCTCCTTGTTCTGTCATCTGCCATCACCAAGAACAGCTGAGCTCCATATTTGTTGGAATCCCCCTTCAGGTAGTTGAAGGCTGCTATCAGATCCCTCCTCACTCTTCTCTTCTGCAGACTAAACAAGCCCAGTTCCCTCAGCCTCTCCTCATAAGTCATGTGCCCCAGCCTCCTGATAATTTTCGTTGCCCTCTGCTGGACTCTCTCCAATTTGTCCACATCCTTTCTGTAGTGGGGGGCCCAAAACTGGACTCAATACTCCAGATGTGGCCTCACCAGTGCTGAATAGAGGGGAATAATCACTTCCCTCAATCTGCTGGCTATGCTCCTACTAATGCAGCCCAATATGCCGTTGGCCTTCTTGGCAACAAGGGCACACTGCTGACTCATATTTAGCTTCTCATCCACTGTAATTCCCAGGTCCTTTTCTGCAGAACTGCTGCTTAGCCAGTCAGTCCCCAGCCTGTAGTGGTGCATGGGATTCTTCTGTCCTAAGTGGAGGACTCCGGACTTGTCCTTATTGAACCTCATCAGATTTCTTTTGGCCCAATCCTCCAATTTGTCTAGGTCACTCTGGACCCTATCCCAACCCTCCAGCATATCTACCTGTCCCCCCATCTTAGTGTCATCTGCAAACTTGCTGAGGATGCAATCCATCCCATTATCCAGATCATTAATAAAGATGTTGAAAAAACTGGCCCCAGGACCAACCCCTGGGGCACTCCGCTTGATACTGGCTGCCAACTAGACATTGAGCCATTGATCACTACCGGCTGAGCCTGACAATCTAGCCAGCTTTCTATCCACCTTATAGTCTATTCATCCAATCCATACCTCTTTAACTTGCTGGCAAGAATATTCTGGGAGACTGTATCAAAAGCTCTGCTAAAGTCAAGATATATCATGTCCACTGCTTTCCCCATACCCACAGAGCCAGTTATCTCATCATAGAAGGCAATCAGGTCAGTCAGGCATGACTTGCCCTTGGTGAATCCATGTTGACTGTTCCTGATCACCTTCCTCTCCTCCAAGTGCTTCAAAATGGTTTCCTTGAGGACTTGCTCCATGATTTTTCCAGGGACTGAGGCGAGGCTGACCGGTTTGTAGTTCCCCGGGTTCGCCTTCTTCCCCTTTTTAAAGATGGGCACTATATTTGCCTTTTTCCAATTGTCCGGGACCTCCCCCAGTTGCCACAAGTTTTCAAAGATAATGGCCAAGGGCTCTGCAATCACATCAGCCAATTCCCTCAGCACCCTCAGATGCATTAGATCTGGAGCCATGGACTTGTGCATGTCCAGCTTTTTTTAAGAACCTGATTGCTTTTTCATTGTTCTTAAGATCCAAGGGTTTGGGTCTGTGTTCACCTATGCAAATTGGTGAGGATTTTTATCAAGCCTTCCCCAGGAAAGGGGGTGTACGGTTTGGGAGGATTTTGGGGGGAAAGACATTTCCAAGCGGGCTCTTTCCCTGTTATATATTTGTTAGACACTTGGTGGTGGCAGCAATAAAGTCCAGGGGCAAAGGTAAAATAGTTTGTACCTTGGGGAAGTTTTAACCTAAGCTGGTAAAAATAAGCTTATGCAGGTCCCCACATCTGTACTCTAGAGTTCAGAGTGGGGAAGGAACCTTGACAGATTGACAGAGCCAGAAGAGTACCCAGAAGTCACCTACTACAGGACAGGCCCAACAAAGAAAATAACAGAATGCCACTAGCCATCACCTTCAGCCGCCAACTAAAACCTCTCCAATGCATCATCAAGGATCTACAACCTATCCTGAAGGATGACCCATCACTGTTACAGATCTTGGGAGACAGGCCAGTCCTTGCTTACAGACAGCCCCCCAACCTGAAGCAAATACACACCAGCAACCACACACCACATAACAGAACCAGTAACCCAGGAACCTATCCTTGCAACAAAGCCCCTTGCCAACTGTGTCCATATATCTATTCAGGGGACACCATCATAGGGCCTAATCACATCAGCCACACTATCAGAGGCTCATTCACCTGCACATCTACCAATGTGATGAATGCCATCATGTGCCAGTAATGCCCCTCTGCCATGTACATTGGTCAAACTGGACAGTCTCTATGTAAAAGAATAAATGGACACAAATCAGACGTCAAGAATTATAACATTCAAAAACCAGTTGGAGAACACTTCAGTCTCTTTGGTCACTCGATTACAGACCTAAAAGTTGCAATTCTTCAACAAAAAAAACTTCAAAAACAGACTCCAAGGAGAGACTGCTGAATTGGAATTAATTTGCAAACTGGATACAATTAACTTCGGCTTGAATAGAGACTGGGAGTGGATGGGTCATTACACAAAGTAAAACTATTTCCCCATGTTTATCCCCCCCCCACCCCCCATTGTTCCTCAGATGTTCTTGTCAACTGCTGGAAATGGCCCACCTTGATTATCACTACAAAAGGTTCCCCCCCTGCCCCCGCTCTCCTGCTGGTAATAGCTCACCTTAAGTGATCTCTCTCGTTACAGTGTGTATGGTAACACCCATTGTTTCATGTTCTCTATGTATATAAATCTCCCCACTGTATTTTCCACTGAATGCATCTGATGAAGTGAGCTGTAGCTCACGAAAGCTTATGCTCAAATAAATTTGTTAGTCTCTAAGGTGCCAAAAGTACTCCTCAGCTTTTCTAAGTAGTTCTTAACCTGTTCTTTCACCACTGAGGGCTGCTTATCTCCTCCCCATACTGTGTTGCCTAGGCCAGCAGTGTGGGAGCTCCCCTTGTCTGTGAAGACCAAGGCAAAAAAAGCATTGAGTACTTCAGCTTTTTCCACATTATCTGTCACTAGGTTGCCTCCCCCATTCATTAAGGGTCCCACACTTTCCCTGACCTTTTTCTTGTTGCTAACATACCTGTAGAAACCCTACTTGTTACGCTTCTTGTTACCTTTCACATCTCTTGCTAACTGAAACTCCAGTTGTGTTTTGGCCTTGGTGATTACACCCCTGCATGCTCAAGCAATATTTTTATACTCCTCCCTAGTCATCTGTCCAAGTTGCCACTTCTTGTAAGCTTCCTTTTTGTGTTTAAGCTCACTGAAGTTTTCACTGTTAAGCCAAGCTGGTCGCCTGCCATATTTACTATTCTTTCTGCACATTGGGATAGTTTGTTCCTGCACTCTCAATAAGGCTTCTTTAAAATACAGCCAGCTTTCCTGGACTCCTTTCCCCCTCTTCCCTGCACAATAGCTTGTGCTATTGCGATCGTGTGGTATCCAACTTTTCCAAAGGCATAGCAAGGATAGCTTGTGAGCACTCTCCTCCGTGAAACTGGGAAGCCTTTGCAGGCATAGAGGGGCAAGCTCCTCAACTGCTGCACATCAATCTAGCTTCATTGATGTCAGCTGAGAATCTGGCTCAATGTCTCCAGTAACTTTCTTCATAATACACCAGGTCTCCATCCTTTTCAGCACAGTCCTAAATCTAAGAGGTCTACTAGAGTTCTATATCTAAAAGTTTTAGAAGGAATGGGACACTGGGCCATTAAAGAAGATAAACAATAGGGGACTCTTTGCCTCCTTTACACCTTCTTTATTCTGGCTGCTCTATTGGCCATCATGCCCTCCAGTGTAATTTAGAGCCATCTCAGGGGCTGTTCTAATGTATGACAGCCTTGCATGCTGCTTATAGTCTTCAGCCCAGGATAACCAGAGTACTGTGAACATCAGCCCACATTCTCCCAGCCCTGATCCACCATGTCCTGCCTCCACTTCACCCCTTGCATGCCCCTACACTGGAGGCTGCACAGAAGGGTCACATAGGACTGCCTACATCAGCCTTAATCATCCCTGTGCTTGGGGAGTTCCCCAGGACTCACTGAAGCCACTTTACACTGCCAGAGTGATGTCAAGGGGCAACAGTAGGGACCAGAATTTGACCCATCATCAGAAAGAGCCCAGGCCAGTTAAATGAGGGATGTACCATGAAGGAGTCAGACAAAGTCTTTCATATAGGGTCTCTTTCCACTAGAATTCAGTAGTTTATTCCAAAAATAGGGGTATTTATTTATTAAAAGCACACTTTCAAATTTTTTACATCTAAAATCATGAATCTCTTCCTGGATTTCAGCAAGGATGAGTTCTGTAGGATGGTCCTCAGACTTTCAGACTCATACGAGGACAGATTTCCCATTTCCAATCAAATCCCCAACAACAAAACTGTTATGGCTTGCTTAAGCAAAGAAAAGGTGGGTTTTTTAAAATTGTCACTGTGTCTCAGATCATAAGACACAGTAGCTTGTTTATAACAAGGTGGTAAATCACTTTCCAGTTGCCTCTGGCCATAAACATGTACCATTTGCAAAAAAAAAAAAAACCCCTCCCATCTTGCTTTGGAAAAGTTTGTTTCCTATGTGAGCCACAATCTCCTGTTTTCTCACTTCCTGTGGGTAAATCTCACCAAAGAGGTTTTTGAATAGCCTGAGAGTCTAGAAAACTGAGAATTAGTCAACACACTTACTGTATTCAGTATTCGGAGTGCTTTCTGGAGAAACTAAACGTATTGCTACAGGAGAACCAGAGCGTTCAAGAAAAGGTTGTACTGAAAAAATAACCTTTATTTTAGAACGTGAGTATCAGACAAATAGCTGGAAGCACAGTAAGGTAAGTGATAGACCAATTTGAGCTTCATAAATTCTCTAGCACCATTGCAAACTATGACCGTCCTCCATTTAAGATAAAACAGAATACAATGGCAAATGTCTTGCTTTTGGGAGTAGAAAAATAAAAGGAAGTTACTAATTTTATAGTTTCAGAGAGCTGCTTTCTAAATAAAGATCAGTTTATTGACCTAAAAATTGACTCACCTTAACATTCATCTCACAGCATGCAGTAGCTCATGTCTTTAAAGCCTCAACCAGTTCTTGCAGCACACTGTGTATGTGTGTGTGTGTGTGTGTGTGTGTGTAATTGAAAATAGACTGATGTATGTGCCCCATATCATAATAGGAGATTGTCAGACAGATCCATTCTAATGAAACTCTGTCATTAACCCTAATTGGGGGGTTTATATTATACCTGGAATTTAATTTCACTAAATTCTCCTAATCCCTTTGGGAAAAGATTGCACAGAAGATACTGCGGTGTAGTCTGTGACAACTAAAAGTGAAATGCAATGTCTTGACCATATGACATCTAATGCTTTGAACACACCATGAGTGAAATCCTGACCCCACTGGACCCAATGTGTTGTTCATGCTGGCAATTTCCTGTGAAATCTGCTACATTGTGGAACATTCTGCCTGTATCTACAAAATTAAAAATTAATGGCACATTTCACTTAAAAATTAAATGTATGCCAAACTTGTTCAGTAGTTTCTACTATAGCATATTACAGATCCCAAACAAACATCTTTAAATGGAAAACAGGGTTTTTGGATATCACTATATGATAACATTACATGCTGGTTATCATTACAGCTTCATTAAAATGCAGCTTGAAAGAGCCTGAATTAAATTATTTAAAAATGGCAGTTCTGATATGGCAGTTTTAGGGTACTTTGCAAATCTAGTTTTAATTAACTGATTTCACTACAGATATTATAACTACAAGTAAAACATGTTTACAAAAAGCTGTTGTCTTTTAAATTTTAAATCTACTGGTAAAAACCTTGCCAGATCTTTGGATAAATAAAACGTTGCATCTTCTTATATAGCATGAGTGTTAATTGGATTTTTCTTGTCATGATTAAGAGTAATAGCAGAAGCTGATCTAAAACAGCTCCTTACAATGCACCTTACTGGTACATTGATATGACACTTTCACTACTACTGCTGGCCTGATTTACTCTTTCCCCTAGGTTTGCATAGTACTGCTATGTTTATCTGTTGCAGAAACAAAGACCAATGATAAATAATGCAGGAAGTATCCTAATTATGAGGGCAAAATACTGATGGAATTTTAAATATTATTTTTACCAGTGGACTGTAGCCATGTTAAAGTGAGGAGATGTAATTGCTTGATGAACTAAATTATGTAGTCTAAGCAGAACATAGTGAGCTGGATGAATAACATGCAAGTTATTTGAATAAATAAATATTGTTCAATGACTAAAACTTCCGAGGCTAATGGCAGGTAGAAACAATTATTATTTTATTTAAAGGGTATTACAAATACCTGACTTTTAGTATCTACCAGTTTTCAAATAGACACAACTAAAATGTACAATCTCTGTGGGTGTTTTAATTGGCAATTATCTATGGGTATATAAATCTGATGTACCATTTGGGCTTCCTATTAAGGCACCTATGTTGAAAAGCGGGCTCTGATTATTTGCATTATCTCTTGATAATTAATAGATTTTACAATTTAAGAAATGTCCTTTTTGCATTACAAGTAACACCTATTTTTAGCACTTTTTACTGAGCCTGATTCTCATGTGCACTGAGGGCTCTTTACACTATGGAAAGTAAGTAATTTATGCTCACTTTCAGGCCCTTTTACACTGCCAGATTGGTGTAGCGGGACCATAGTGTAAATGAAAATCAGGACCATATTGTTTTATTTCTGCATGAACATCAGGGTACCGAGATTTTTTGGTCAGTTTGAGATGGTTGCTATTGTTGCCCCCTTCACCCAGCTCATAACACTATATATAACTACTAAATTTGAAAGTGAAGCAATGTAAGAAGCGGTTACTAACCTGTTCTGTAACTGTTGTTCTTAGAGATGTAGTGCACACGTCCATTCCATTTTAGGTGTGTGCTCGCATAGTGCACAGCTGTCAGATTTTTCCCTCAGCAATACTTGTCAACTCAGCATGAGCAACCTCTGCTGCCTTGCAGCACCGTCTGTAGGCTGCCCCCGACTTCCCCTCAGTTCCTTCTTCCAGAATAGACTCTGATATAGAGAGTGTCAAGGTTTCTTCCCCAATACAAGTTCAAATGGTGAAAACCCTAAACTAGGATGTGGTACAGCTCTGTAGGCAAAGAGCAACTGCTGCAATGCTAAGTCCCAATCATTGGAGTTCTCATTTACAAATTTACGTATCATGGCCCCCAAAGTTCCATTAAACTTCTCCACCAGGCCATTTGTTTGATGGTGGTAAGGAGTGGCAGCCAAGTGATTTATCCCATGAGCTTCCCAAAGGCTTTCCAGAGGTCCTGCCAGGAAATTAGTTCCTGCATCTGTAAGGATGTCGGAGGGCCAACCTACCCTAGCAAAAATGTCTGTTAGTACCTGGTACACACTTTTAGCCCTGGTGTTGCTTAGAGCTACTGCTTCCAGCCATCGAGTGGCAAAATCCATGAAATTCAGTATGTACTGCTTTCCTCTGGGTGTCTTTTTCGGAAAAGGACCCAGAATAGCCACAGCTACTCATTGAAATGGAACCTCAATGATGGGGAGTGGCTGGAGCGGGGCTTTGACCTGGTCTTGGGGTTTTCCCACTCTTTGGCACACCTCACAAGACCGGACATAGGTAGAAACATCCTTGCTCATTCCCTCCCAGTGGAACGACTTTCCCAAATGGTCTTTAGTTTGATTCACCCCAGCATGGCCACTAGGATGATCGTGGGCTAAGCTTAATAGCTTTACCTGGTACTTAGTTGGAACTACCAACTGTCTCTGAGGATGACAGTCTTCCTGGTGTCCACCAGAAAGAGTTTCCTTGTATAAAAGTCCTCTTTCTACAACAAACGTGGATTGATTAGAAGAGCTGAGAGGCGGTGTGTTGCTCCGGGCCACCATCCAAGCTCTCTGGAGGCTTTCATCTGCTTCCTGTTCGGTCTGGAACTGTTCCCTTGATGCTGGAGACATCAGTTCCTCATTGGATTGTGGACCTAGGCTTGGTCCCTCTGGAAGCGATGCAGGTGATGGGGCTGTTTCCATTGACTGTGAACCACTCTCCACTGATGCACTATGTTGGGTTCAGGTTCTGGCTGAGCCTCTTGTGTAGGGTTATCTGCTGCTGCCAATGCAGGTTCGGGGGGGCCCTCTGGTGTTGGGGTTTCAAGTACTGGATTCAGGGCCGGCAATGCTTCTGGAGCTGGTTGTTCCGCCGGTTCCAGTTCTGGGACTGGCTCTGTCTGGGTCTCTGTGACTGGATCCACTACTGCTGTTGCAGAGGTTGGCATGGGGTCCGGTTCCATCACCTCTGACCGAGTCCTGGTAGAAATTTCCGGAACAGAACTAGGAGTGACAGCTTGCTTAGCCTGGCTGCGGGTGACCATTCCCATCCTCTTGGCTAGCTTCACATGATTGGCCAAGTCTTCCCCCAACAGCATGGGGATGGGATAATCATCATAGACTGCAAAAGTCCATGTTCCTGACCAGCACTTGTACTGGACCGGCAACTTGGCTGTAGGCAAGTCAAAAGAGTTGGACTTGAAGGGTTGAATCATCACTTGGACCTCTGGGTTGATTAAATTGGGGTCCACTAAGGAAGCATGGATAGCCAACACTTGTGCTCCAGTGTCCCTCCATGCTGTGATCTTCTTCCCTCCCACACTCACAGCTTCCCTCCACTCTGAGGGTATGTGGGAGTCATCTGGGCCTGAGGACCTCTGGGGTGATTCTGGTGCAATGATCTGTAGTCTGTTGGGGTTCTTGGGGAAGTTGGCCTTTACATGCCCCGGCTCGTTTCATTTAAAACATTGCCCAGCTGACGGGTCACTGGGGGAAGGTGGGTTGCTGGAGAATGGTGTGGTGGGACAATAAGGTGTCTGGGGTGTAGCTGGGGCCTTGGCCTGCCCGCAGTAGTAGGGTGTGGTCTGAGGGTGTCCCTTCTAGTATCCGCTCCAACTGTGACCAGGGTTGTTTCTCTCTCCTCCCTCCACCCATTTTGTTCTGGTTTGCCCTGCCTCTCTGGCAGTCTGGGACTGCTCGTATTGATCAGCATAAGAAGCAAGACTTCCGGCTGAGTCCATTTTCTTATCCTATAAACACTGTTTGATATCATCCTTGGACATATTAAGGAATTGCTCCTTTATCATCAAATCCCGCATTCCTCCAAAGTTAGATACAGCCCGTCCATTGAGCCATTCATCAAACAGATCTGTCATCTGTTTTACATAAGCCACATTACTTAGTCCAGGCCCTCTCTTAAAGGTTCGAAATTTTACTCTGTAAGTTTCAGATATAACTTGAAATTGCTTTAAAACCAAATCCTTGAATTTATTATAGTCAGAAGCCTCATCAATAGGCATCTTATTGAATATGTCCAGAACTCTTCCAGTCAATTTTGCAACCAATGTGGTCATCTTGTGAGCTTCAGGAATTTTATGGAATGTGCACAGTCTCTCAAAGGTGAGAAAATATTCAGCAATATCACTGGATTCATCATACTGCGGACATAGTCACTCCCATTTGTGGATTGTTGGGGAAGGATTGTTAGGGTTATCCGGTATATCCTGCTGAGCCTTTGCCTTCTCTATCTCCAGTGCATGCTTCCTCTCTTTTTCCCTCTCCTCCATTTCTTTTTCCTTTGCCTCCATAGCTCTCCTGTGGGCAGCCTCCTGGGTTTTCTCTGCTCCATAGCTCTCTGGTGGGCAGCCTCCTGGGCTTTTTCTTTGGCTTCCAGTCTGGCTAACTCCAGCCTCTGTTTGTCTTGCTTTCTGTCATCCTAGCCCATCTGTTTTTAACGTAGTTATTCCTGAGAGTTAGAAAAAGAAAAAAACCTGGCTTGTAAAATTTTGCTGTGCTGTAACCTGATACCTTTTGTCTCTGATAGCTGTTCTCAGCTTACAGAAAAATCCTTTGTTATGGAGCTGCTCTGTCCCCAGCAGAGACACAGAATCTGCAGCTGCAATCACCTTTAACAAAACCTTTTAAAATCCTGTTGTGCTTCTGGTTCAAAATGATCTCTGGTTCAAAATGATCCCACCACTCTGCCATCATGTCTAGGTTCCTTCCCCACTCTGAACTCTAGGGTACAGATGTGGGGACCTGCATGAAAGACCCCCTAAGCTTATTCTTACCAGCTTAGGTTAAAAACTTCCCCAAGGTACAAACTTTGCCTTGTCCTTGAACAGTATGCTGCCACCACCAAGAAACAAAGAACAGGGAAAGAGACCACTTGGAGACCTCTTCCCCCAAAATATCCCCCCCTGCAAGCCCTACACCCCCTTTCTTGGGGAAGGCTTGATAATAATTCTCACCAAGTGGTACAGGTGAACACAGACCCAAGCCCTTGGATCTTAAGAACAATGAAAAATCAATCAGGTTCTTAAAAGAAGAATTTTAATTAAAGAAAAGGTAAAAGAATCACCTCTGTAAAATCAGGATGGTAAATACTTTACAGGTAATCAGATTCAAAACATAGAGAATCCCTCTAGGCAAAACCTTAAGTTACAAAAAGACACAAAAACAGGAATATACATTCCCTCCAGCACAGCTTATTTTACAAGCCATTAACCAAAAGAAAATCTAATGCATTTTCTAGCTAGATTACTTACTAATTTAACAGGAATTGTAAGGCTTGCATTCCTTATCTGTTCCCGGCAGAAGCATCACACAGACAGACCAAATCCTTTGTTCCCCCCTCTCCAGATTTGAAAGACTCTTGTCCCCTCATTGGCCATTTTGGGTCAGGTGCCAGCGGGGTTACCTTAGCTTCTTAACCCTTTACAGGTGAAAGGATTTTGCCTCTGGCCAGAAGGGATTTTATAGCACTGTATACAGAAAGGTGGTTACCCTACCCTTTACATTTATGACAGAGGGAAAGGAGAGTGGGTTGTGAAATGGACATATGCAACATATCTAAAAGAACAAATAGTTACAGAACAGATTAATAACCATTTCTTCTTCTTCAAGCGATTGCACACGTCCATTTCACAGTAGGTGACTCACAAGCAGTTTAAAATGGAAACAGACTCATGGTCTAGCTGAATAAGGATTGGAGGGCCACACGAGCAAATCTGGCATCATCTCTGGATTCTCATTCTCTGAGAAATGGCATAGTGGGAGGCAAAGGTACAGACTCATGACCAAGTTGCTGCCCTGCTAATGTCCAAGATGGGCACGTGAATCCGAAAGGACGCAGAAGCCGCATGAGATCTGGTTGCATGGGCTAATGTCCTACTTGCGGGTGTTACTTTAGCCAACTGGTAACACAAATGAATACAGACAGAAATCCATGAAGAGATTGTTTGGGAGGACACACAACAGCCCTTCATTCTGTCAGCAATTGCAATGAGCAACTGTGAGATTGACCTAAAGAGCTCAGACTGATCCAGGTAAAAAGCCAAAGCCCTTCTAACATTCAGAGTATGGAGCTTTTCCTCATCTTTTTGTATGAGACTTTGGAAAGAAAGTTTGTAAGTGAGTTATTTGATTTGGTGTGAAAATTGGAAACCACCTTCATAAGGAACTTCAGGTGAGGGCGAAGGTAAACTTTGTCTTATAGAAAACTGTGCAGGGAAATTCTGCTGCCCAGAGCCTGTAACTCCCCGACTGTCCTAGTTGAGATAATGGCTACCAAAAAGGCTACCTTCATTGCAAGGTGTAGCAACAAACAGGATGCCAGCGGCTCAAAGAGTGGACCCAGCTTTCTTAGCACTAGATTGAAGTACCATGGGGGGAATAGGCTCTTCCATCTGTGGGTACAACCTGTCTTGTAAATCCAATAGACACTTAAGTGGAAAACAGAAAGCGATGATCCACTGAAGGGTGGAAAGCCAAAATTGCTTCCTGGTAAACCCTGATGGAACTAATGACTAACCCCATTTCAGAATTAACAGATAGTCCAAAACCTGATGACTAGGAGCCTGGAGCAGGGAAACACCTTTCTGATGGGACCAGATGGAGAACCTTTTCCATTTAGCCAGGTAAGTGCTGCTAGTAGAAGGCTTTCTATTTAGAAACATTTCCCGCACTACCCTTGAACAACCCCTTTCCAAAGCGGCTAGCCATGAAGCATCCAGGCTATTATAAGGAGGACCAGCCGGTTGGAAGAGAGAATGTACCCATGGTCCTGGGAGATCTCACATCTGAATCTAGGGGGAAAAATAGTGGAGGTTTGACTAATAGGACCATCAATGCCAAAAACCAGTGTTGTCAAGGCCACACTAGAGCTATTAGCATGAGATGAGCCTTGCCTTGGTTGAACAAGACTCTGGGTTGGAGAGGAATCGGAGGGAAGGCATACAGTAGGTTGGTCAACCAGAGAAGGAAGGCATCTGTCAATGAACTGGCCTGTGACCCCTTGGGAAAAAAACAGATGGCATTTTCTGTTGACTCTTGTTGAAAACAGATCTACCTGGGGAGTCCCCCCAGGGCTGGAAGATGTATCTAGCCACATCCAGACAAAGAGACTACTTGTGGTGATCGATGCATGACCTGCTTAACTGATCTGCCAAGGTAATCTGCACTCCTGGAAGGTATGCAGCTCTCAGGTGAATGGAATTGGTTATGCAGAAACCACAGGAGAATTGCCTCTTGGCACAATCGAGATGACTGGGCTCCTCCCCGTCTGTTCACATAGAACATAACTACTGTGATATCCACGATATGGAAGGAAGGCCAAAAAAGCTAGATGGATAGCTTGCAGTTTCCTGATGATTATATGTGTTTTCAAATGTTGAGCAGACCAAAGACTTTGAGTCTGGAGGGATCCCAGGTTGACTCCCCAACCTAGGGCCAATGCATCTGTAACTAAGGTAAGGTCTAGCTGTGGGGAAGCAAAGGGGAGCCCCATGCAGACATTCACAGATCTGTCCATCAGTCCAAGGAGAACAAAACTTGCTCTGATACTTGAACCACCATGTCTAGAGGGTGACAGCTCAGGAAATACACCGAAACTACCCATCCTTGAAGTTTTCTGAGGTGCAGTCTGGCGAGTTCAACTACATACGTGCATGCCATCACATCCCCTAGAAGTCTGAGGCAGTTGCACACTGTGGTGACAGGATGTGCCTTCAGGAATCTCAGCTGTGAAAAGAAGACTTTGGTCTTTGTAAAGTCCATAACCTCTCTGATGAATTCTATTTTCTGCACAGGCATCAAAATTGACTTTTTCATGCTGACTATAAGTCCTAGAGCAGGGGTCCCCAAAGCAATGCCCACAGGTGCAGTGGTGCCTGCCAGGGCAGTTGTGTGCACCCACAGGACACCGTGCCGCCGAAATGCCACCACCGAGCACGGCCACCAGAGAACCACCCGCCAAAATGCCACTGAGAAGTGTTGCCATTTCTCAGCGGCATTTCAACGGCGACACTTCTTTCCACTGCTGCTTCTTGGCGGCATTTCGGCGGCGAGGTGGCTGGCGCCCACCACAGTCTTGTGGGAATAGGAATGTGCTATTCCCACAGAAAGGTTGGAGACCACTGTCCTAGAGTATCAAAGGTTGACTGGATAAAGGCCACATTGGACAGTACTTGAGACCTGGAACAGCCTCTGATCAACCATTTGCCCAAGTAAGGGAACACGTGGACTCCTGACTTTCTCAGGAATGCTGCTACCACTGTCATGCATTTTGTAAATATGCAAGGTGCTGCTGACAGCCCAAATAGTAGCCCTGTGAATTGATAATGGGACCTGTGTATTACAAACCTGAGGAACATCCTTTGACTCTGATGGATTGTTACATGGAAATGCATATCTTTTAAGTTGAGGGCAGCATACCAGTCCCCTGAGTCTAGAGAAGGAATAATGGAAGCTAGAGTTACAATCTGAAATTTTATTTTTTTCAGTAATTTGTTTAACTCTTTTAGATCAAGCCCTCTTTCACTTTTGGGATGAGGAAGTAGCAGAAATAAAAACCTTTCCCCTTAGATATTGGAGAACTTCCTCTATGGCCCTCACATGAAGGAGAGATTGGACCTATTGCATTAGCACTAACTTTTGAGAGTGGTCATTGAAAAGGGATGGGGAACCAGGATAGGAATGGGGAACAGACACAAACTGAAGGGGGTATCCCAGTTCCACTGTGCTTAAGACCCACTGATCCAAGGTGATGTGGGACCAAGTGTGATGGGTTGGATCACAGAAACCCCCTTGGGGCTACCAACTGATGTGCCAAGACTACTTCTGTCCCTGCTTTCCCTGCCAATTTGGGACTCCAGCACCCTGTCTTGTTGAGCCAGACATGCCAGTCTGCTTCAGCCCAGACCCAGGGTCTGAACTACATGCCCCAAAGCTGCAGACTAACTAAAAGCAACTTAAGAAGTGTTCCTGTCCTTGACACTCAGATGCCCAACTCCCAATGGGGTCCAAACACCAAATAAAGCAGTTTTACCCTGTATAAATCTTATGCCCCCCGCCAGGTATTAATACATACTCTGGGTTAATTAATAAGTAAAAAGTGGTTTTATTTAATACAGAAAGTAGGATTCAAGTGGTTCCAAGTAGTGATAGTCCGAACAAAGTGAATTACCAAGCAAAATAAAATAGAACACACAAGTCTATGTCTTAGAAAACTGAATACAGATAAAAACCTCACCCTTAGAGGAATTCCAGTAAGCTTCCTTTTACAGACTAGTCTCCTTCTAGTCTGGGTCCAGCAATCACTCACACACCTTGTAGTTACTGTCCTTTGTTCCAGTTTCTTTCGGGTATCCTTGGGGGTGGAGAGGCTCTCTCTTTAGCCAGCTGAAGACAAAATGGAGGGATCTCCCAGGGGTTTAAATAGACTTTTCCTTGTGGGTGGAGACCCCCTCCTCTCTCCTATGCAAAGTCCAGCTCCAAGATGGAATTTTAGAGTCACATTGGCAAGTCACAGGTCCATGCATGATTCAGTTTTTACAGGCTTATTCACGTGTTACCTTGAACGTCCTCATGTAGACTTCTTATGTGGATTGGAGCCTTCCAGTCCACTGTCCCTTAAGTGCTTCTTGATTGGACACTTAATTTGCACATTCCTTTCTCAAGAAGCTCACCAGATGCTTTACAAAGGCTACTTAAAAATCAAGCAAGTACACAGCCAATATTCATAACTTTGAATACAAAGATGATACATGCATACAAATGGGATGAATAGATTCAGTAGATTATAACCTTTATAGAGATAGGTTACATGGCATATGTAGCTGTAGTGCGGTGGTCACCCGCTCCTGCCCTGAAGGGCTTGAAATCAGCCCTGGGAGAGGGCTGTGACTGGGAGCAAGCAGTTCCCAGGCTGATTGGGGGACGCAGGCTTAGCTGTGGCCATGCCCCAATCTGGGCTCAGCTGGCCCTTATAAGAGGGCAGTGGGCCAGGAGCAGACAGAGTCTCCTCTAGCTGTGGAGGGAGATGGGCCTGGCTGCTGGGGAGCTTGAGAAGGTACCTGGAGTGGAGCAGGGCTGAGGAAGGCCAGAGGCCCTGGGCTGCTCCAAACTGGAAAACCCCCAGGCTGCAGGCTTGGCAGATGGCCTAAAAAAGGGTACTGGGGTTGCAGGGGGCAGCCCACGGATAGGCAGAGGCAGCAGGTCCAAACCCCCCTTGCCTGTGATGATTCGCTTATACACTGCAGTCCGCCCCAGTGTGCGGGGGCTCAGTGGTGACTGGCAGTAGCCAAAGACTGAGGCGAGGTGGGGGTAGTGGGTGGGGGTTCCCCAGGGAGGGGAGACCCAGAGACTGTGGGGGTACTGCCAGGGGGAAGCACCCTGGGTAAAAGGGGCACCGGGGTCTGGGAGGGACACAGGGGCCAGTGGCAAGCAGGACACCGGCCTGCAGAGGGTGGTCCAGAAGCTGGAAGAGCTAATTCCCTGAGAGACCAGCAGGAGGTGACGCAAGGGTGAGTCCCACCCCTTGACAGTAGCATAAAACCTATTCCAGTTTTTTTCATATATACATTCATAAGCATATTTCCATAAAGCCTAAAGGGGGGCACCATCACACCAAGCACTTAGGAAGTGGGATAAACGGTTAGCAAATAAAAGGGAAGGAGAAGACAGTACTCTGAGTACTGATAGTCTGTCCTCAATCAACACATCAAAATGTTTGCTTAGACACGCTAGCTTGTCTAGCTGAACTGGTAGCTACAGAAAAGGAAGGTGGTGGTTGTTGTCTCCTGTAACCTCTGCTTTTTTTCCTTGGATAGGTCTTGGGAATGAGGAATAAACCATGGGTACCATTGCGACTGTTGCAGTCAACACTGCTTCCTTTTTGTCTCTAGCGTATAGATACCCAGTGACTTAAGCATCTCCCTTGAGTCTTTAAGGCTATGCAGCCTATTATCCATCTTCACTGTAAACAGTGATGGACCCTCAAATGAGAGGTCTGCTTGACCTCTTACTCCTGACAGGATTCGGCACCCCTGCGGGAGTGCAGAATTCAAATGGTCTGCATATTTCTGTGCCTCCTTCCCCCCTGCCCCCACACAGAAGTATGCAAAAAAAAATCTGCAGGGGGACATGCACCTCTTCCCAGGCAGCGCATCCCATGCATCTTCTGCATGCCTGGAGCAGCCCAGAGATGCAAATCACTGTAGGGAGAGGGGGGCTGGGCGTGTGTGCCTGAAGGGGAGATGTTGATCATCGTCATGGGGCGGGGCAGGGCATGCGTGCCTGCCAACAAGTGAGAGACTGTCCCTCTCGCTTGCTACTGTGGCTCTCAGGGGCCGTGGCGGATAGATTTTTTTATTATGCACAAGGCAGGCTCTGTCCCCGAAGCATAAATGTAGCAGCCTGCCTGCATAGTAAAATTGTTAATGTTGCTATTGTTAGTTAACTGTTCCCATTCTCAGTCAATTCCCCCAGGAGCATAAAACCTGTAAAAGTTTTAAGGCCCCTACATTGCCACAGTGATGCAAAGCCTTATACATGACAGTAAGGGAATCAGCTAGGAAGATCTATGTGCTTTCTCACTTTTTCCCTGTGCCAAAGTGGCACAATGGGGTTAGATTACAGCTCAGGATTTATTTTATTTACCCATTTTTTAAAAAAAGACTCTGAGGGCAAATAAAACATTTACCAAGAAGTCAATAAAATGTCAGGACAAACAGAAGCAAGCACTTCCCAAAGTACCCAGACCATCCAAGACCAGGTACAGGACAATGATTAGCAAAACTGTATGACTTTCATGTGTGAAAGTCTGAGCAATTTAGAATAACATTCTAATTTTTTTTTAGTTTTGCTGTTTGGTGTTCTGTAATGTAATTTAAATGAAAATCCAGGATTATAACTGGAATGCAAAGTATTAGTTGTCAAGTGTTTGTAACTTAACTTTCATATGTTTCAGAAATGCTGAATAGTTATTGTGACTTTTTTCTGTATTGTAGTTTAAATAAATTACCAAAACAATTGAAACTAGTGTGATTATATTGCATTATTTTGACAAATAAAATATGCAGAATTTTGCAGAATTTTTAAGTTTTTGGTGCATAATCCCCCCAGGAGTAACCTCTGTAGGGAGACTGTATGACTGCAGTCAGAAACACTGCTGCATAGTAATGGGCAATGCCATATCATAGGCTGCAGAGACAACTGCATCCAAACTGGCCTGGAGAGCTGTTCTGGCCACTAGTCTGCTGTCCTTTATCACAGCAGCAAATTCCAGCCTCACCTCATCTGTTAGCCTGTCCTTGAATTTAAAAACATTATCTCACAGACAGGGTAAAGTTGTACCAACCCAGCAGAGCCTGCTAGTTTTCAATTCTATAAGTAGAAACCCTCTTGTGGAATAATGCTTCCTTCAAAATAAGTCCAGCTTTGTTGATTCCTTCCACCTTGTCATCGACGTCTGGTGATCCTGTCTCTCTCTCTTGTTAGCCATTGAGACCACTAAGGAGCCCCAAGAGAGATGACTATATAGGTGTTCAAATCCCTGAGAGGAGATGTAGAACTTTTGTTTTACTGTCTTTGCGGTAGGCAGAAGGGAAAACAGGGTCTGCCACAACACTTTGACAGGCTCAAAGATAGCCTCATTGATTAGGAGAGCTACTCTGGAGGGTCCTGCTGTGGCTAATATATCTACCAGCCTATGTGACTTTTCACAGACCTCTTCCACTTCAATATCGAGCACCACAGCCATCCCTTTCAACAACTCCTGATTAGTCTTATAGTCACTGGGTGGGGGAGAAGCACTGTTCACTATCACTCTCTCATCAGGTAAGGAGGAAGAGGAAGCCAAAGGCTGTTGAGAAGTAGCCTCCCCTAATTCCTCGATGGGTGGACCTCCTGGGGGAACTTCCTCTGGACTGGTATTGGTCTTGGTACTCAGAGAAGGCAGCTGCTGACTCTGGCTTGGATGCTTCTGATGCCTATTCCAAGAGGCAGATGGCGGGAGTTTGGGGGATGAACTGCATGCCAGTGGGAATGCCTAATTCAAAAAGGCCACTGGTATGGTACTGGGATCCCATTATGCTTAGGCCATTGGTCTTTGTGCAATTGCCAATTTGTGGCTCCAGTGGGTACGTAGGCACCTGGCCTGAAGGCACTGTCAGTACCACATGGTGTATCAGAGCCGGAATATTAGGCATCAGAAAAGTAGATACCAGTACCAGGCATGAAGCGCTCTGAATGGCTGGGGAAACCAGCACCAAAAGGGTTAGAAGTTCTAACGCCACTGCATATGGCTCCAGCGTTGATGGTACCAGGATCAAGTCCTGCACCAGTGGTTGGACATTTAACATGGCTGCCTTCCCTTCAGGGTTCAGTCTTGATGGTCCCAGCTTAGGCTCTGGAGTCAATGATCCTCCCTTGATCCAAGACCTGCCTCAAGGAGTGCTTCTCCTTTGAGTGCACTCCAGTGCCCTTGTCTCTACTAGATCTTGGTGCTGAAAATTTTGAAGATTCTGGTACCTAGTCCCTGAAAGTCATGTAGTGTCACTTCAGCATCACCAGGGACACAGAATGGCTTCTTGGCTCTGTCAAAACAGGGGAAGCACTCCTCACCAACTCGGACGTGCTTGATGCTCTGTCTGCAAGAAGGCTCTGGAGGTGGATGAAGAGCCACGAACATGAAAAAATGTTTGAGCCTAGTTGCTCTGTCTTTTTTAGAACAGGGTTTAGCATCCCTACAGATGTGACATCTGTCACTCATATGAGATTTCCCCAGGCATTTGAGAAAGCTGGGGTGTGGGTCACTCACAGGCATAGACTTAGTACAAGAGTGGCAAGACTTGAAACCCAAAGACCTATGCATGATCACAGTACTGGCCCTGGTACCCATGCAGGAATCAGAGAAGTCACAATCTTAAAAGCTAACCAATCTAGTCTATTACACTAATCTAAAAGAGTCAAAACAACAAATGGGTACTATATACCCAAACAAACAGGGAAAGTCTTTCCAAGGCAAGTACACATGCTCCAACAACGGTCACAGGCGATAAGAAGGAACTGAGCGGAGTGGGGGTCACTAAGCCCTGTATACCTGTGCAAAGTGGCACAAGGCAGCAGAGGGTGCTCACGCTGCCCCAACAGGTACCACTGGTGGAAAAACCAACAACTGTGCACTAGGTGTGCACACACCTAGAGTGGCATGGACAAGTGCAATCACTGGAAGAAATTTTTTAAGCTGGGAGAAAAATGTCTCCCTTTCCATTGACTATTTCTTTGCAGCTAAGAGATGTGTACAATGTGCAATTTAATCCTGTTTAATCAATCTTTGTTACAATTGAGATATTTGTTACCTTTAAGATAATATTTTCAGACACATACGTGCACAAACAACACCACAATGAAAAGGAAACACATTCATACATAGTATGATATCCATAATATATGTGCATACATTGCACCAATGCAAGTTTTTAAAACTTTCTAAATTATGCATGATGGAATGGGTGTAAAAAGATGATAACAGGAACTCCTGCCTGCCTAGTGCTATGCATTTGGCAATGCACTGGCACCATGCCTATTGCCATGCACTATAGAAGGGTATAATTGTTGCTTGCTCATTTGACTGAACTCCAAAACTATATCAAATAGCACTTAATTATATATATAAATACCATGACAGAAGAGAACTCACACTTGAACAGCTCAGTGTAAGCAAGGACATTTAATAATTATACTACTGCTGTAGGTGCAAACAGATAAGTTGCTGCTGTTAATTAGTTTGGAGTTTTATGCTTGTGATATCAGAAGTAGATCTGACAAAAATTTGTTTGGAGTTTGGGTATGTAGTTTTACTCTAGCTCCATCTGGTCCATGCCCTCTGATTAGCCAGAACATTGGCTGGTAGTTTGAGGGACACATTTGATAACTGGCCAAGTATAAAGGTCTATTGGAGGTAAAACAATGCCCACCCTTTTACAAGAGGATCATTGTTGCTTAACAAAAAAGCTCTCTAGCTTATTTGAATGTCAGCAATTCAGAAAAGTTGATGTTTGGAGCCATCAAATAAAATGTTTTTGTGAAACAGTTTATTATTTCAGTGGTAATTATTCGAATCATTCATGGTAAAGGATGTTTGCTAATGGGAGCTTGGCTGCTGCAAATTCCAGGGAGACTGAATGCTCTTTGTGCTGACAAAAAGGCCTAAATCACTGGAGAGTGACTGACTGGACAAATCATTCATCTATGCAAATGCCAGCTGAAATGGTCAAACGCATTTATTACCCTGCTCATTATAGTAAACAAGGCAGGAATCATGACTGGCAGTTATCAACTTGCCCTGAAGTATGATTTGTTCTCCTACCACTATTTAAATGAGAGGAAAAAAGGCAGGCCACCAGGGACTTTGTCGGTTTATAAAAGAGTAAATGTCACATAGCCCAGTGCTTAAAGACTTTTGATTGACAAATGTTTTATTTGACATATCAAACAATGATGGTTTTCATATCTAATAGTCCATATTTGTTAGCAAAATCTTAACCCTTTGAGGAGTGACAACTGACTTCTCACGATGCTCCAAAACTGAAATCCAGGTAAAAAGTTAAAGTACAAGTAAAATTAAATAACTCTGCACCTAATGTGAAAGCAACTAAAAATACTCTTCAGCTGGTGACAGGAATGACTCAATGTTTTATCACAACACATATACAGTACTGTAAAAAGTTGTTCTTAACAGAGGCATCAAATAAACTGTTGACCTACTTTAGTAAGTATACTACTGGTGTTAATGCCAGAAAAGCTAAATAGCATATGTCATAGTGAAATGTAAAACAGCTGATCTTTTTTCCTACAAAAAAAAGATATAAACGCGTTAATTTATTCATCATCTAACCATATACCACTGAACAAATATCTATAATTTACTCTCCTAACAAACAAATACTTTCCATAGTTAAATTCAGAGAGGTCTAATGTGTTCTAAATAGGCCCTATTCTGTCCTCAAACTGCATAAGAAACTCTACTAATACCATTGGGAATTGTATGCATTTACCAAGGGCAGTATATGGCCCAATGTGTGTAGGAAATTTGTGTTTCTTCAGTGACTACTTATAGGTGTTACTGTGAAAAAAATAAAAATAATGAATGGAAAAATAGAAGACAAGGAGTATAGAAATCACTAAACAAAAGAGGTCTTGAATTTTCAATATCAGACTCATTTGGTTACTATATGTTGTGTACTCAAGTCTGCAATGATAGCATCACATAGTAATAGCAGTGCACAAGCCAACACATTACATGCTACTGTGTTGGTGATTTGTCAGTATTGTATTTTGGCCCCTTTATTACATGAGTGGTTTGAAGATCATTTTTATGCTTCTAAGACCCTTTTACATGTTTCCAAACTGATACATCCCATGTTATTAAATGGGAATGAAATGACATGTAACTAAATGATGTACAGCGTATCATTCAGTTACGTTATATTCACCCATTGTATATGGCACAATGATCATGTGGGGAACACTCTGTACCTCTGCACCGCCTTTTAGCAAGCTGGTGCTTACTTCCCATGCTGAGGGTGTGGAAAAATCTGCATACTACATCCCTGAGAGGAAAGAAATCTCTCATCAATTCAGAAGTGGTATGACAGACTCCAAAGAGAACCCATCAAAGTGATATACATGCCCAAAGTCAAACAGGAAAACTGGCAGAGCCAGGAATTAGCACCCAGATCTTCTGATTCCCAGATACATGCTCTGTTCACTAGAGCATGCTAGGACCATTCTGTCCTCTACTTACAGAGAATTTGCTACATACTGAAAATGGCTCATCATAGCATCTAGTTGTTAGTATTTATCTATTTTGGGACCAAACTTCTGTTGGTGAGAGAAACTAGCGTTTGCGCTTACACTGAACTCTTCCTCAGTCCTGGGATGCACTCAGAGAGGATGTCAACACTGCAATTAAAAACCCTTGCCTGGCCTGACTTGGATCGGGGAGCTGTTTAATTGCAATGTATACATTTAGACTCAGGCTGGAACCTGGGCTGAAGGACCCTGCAAGGTGAGAGGGTCCCAGAGCTCATGCTACAGTCCAAGCCTGAATGTCTACACCTCAATTAAACAGACCCTTAGTTCAAGCCCCGCCGTAAGCCCAAGTCAGCTGGCACTGGGCCAACTACAGGTGTCTAAGTGCAGTGTAGAGATATCCAGAGTGTCACAGCTAAATACAAGGTGGAACAGATTGTTTAGCATAAGTAGTTAACATATTTCAAGGGACCATTCAAAGTGAAGTGGCCTGTTAACACTCCTCCAGTTATAGGGGGGGAAAGGAAAAAAATATATATCTATTTTAGTTAACTACTGGAATAGGTTACCAAGGAAGAAGTGGAATCCCTGTCATTGGACGTTTTTAAGAAGGTTAGAAAAACATCTGTCGGGGATGGTCGAGGTATACGTGGTTCTGCCTCAGCAGGGGTGGGGAGGTTGGACTAGATGATCTCTTGAGATCCCTTCCAGTCCTACATTTCTATGATTCTATGCTGTCATAATTTGAAGGCCCCTGTTACCATAACAGAAAGGATTTTTTTTGCCATGTTAGCTATCATCATTATTGTTTGGAATATAGGATTTGCTATTCCAGGCTGAACCAGTTTTCCATCAAATCTAGTATTCTCTTTCCAGAGATGGCTAGTCCTGATGCTTCAGAGGACAACCCTAGTAACCTACTTGGCCAGTCAAGCAATACTGCATTTTACGTGGGAGGAAACAATTCCTTCCTGAATTCTGCAGCAATCAGCACACATTCTGAAGCATGACATCTGATTATACCCATCTTAGTATATAGAACTACAAATGTTCTCACTGATCATAAAAAAACCACAGTTGAAGTATTTTGCTTTCTAACCTCCTGTAGTGGTGAATTTCGGAGGCTGACTACTACCAGTGTGAAAAAGTATTTCCCCGCATTGGTTTTTAATGTAGCTCCCATTTACTTCAAGTGATTTTCTTGTTGTGCTATGGGATCCCATGATCTCTTATCATCATCTCTTGTTCATTGGTGTACCTAGAGTATCCCTTTAAATTGACAACAAACCATTTATTTACAGGAGTTCCTTCACCCCGCTCCTTATTCCCCTCTTGCCATCACCCTGTGCTCCATTTTCCTCTATCTTTCAAAAAACAGGCAGTGTTTAAATATCTCCATCTGTCCATCCCTGCTGGATGCCATCAATCTGCTTCAGACCTGCCACATCATTCTAGAGCTGCAGCTTCTACGAGTCTTGAGGTGCTGTCATAGGTTGCTGATTTAATAGAGTGGGAAAGGCAGGACAAATGGTGGTTAGCAGCAGAGGTAGGACAAGGCAACAGAGCCCTGTAAAAACTATAAATAGCATTCTTGGCATCAAGGATTTTAAAAGGAAAAGGAAAGGTACTAATGAGCCTGGGAGAACCACCTGCTCTTCAGTGACACTCCTGGCCTCCACCTTCTTCACTGGAAAGAAAGTTAAAGGAGCTGATTATTATAGTTCAGGAAGGTTTCAGGATTAATTTTCAGGGATGTGAAGTAATCAACATTTTCTCAAGCAGTTAGTATGTTCAGTCAATAACAATGCCACCTTCAAGACTAACTGTGTGCCCTGAATAAGTGATAATCAAGAAGTCAGGGACAGAACAGCCACTCTTATACAGGATTATGATATGGGGACGGGGGAACTCAGCTAGCAGGCCAGTGATGAATACCTTTTAAAAATGCGTTTTGCGGCTAACTGCAGACAGTAAAGAATCAGGGCCTTTGTTGGTTAAGTGGAATGTCTTGGTGGCCCCTTTATGAAGGAGGAAACCTGAGTTCATATACAGATAGGCAAGCAGTCCATTTTGGATCCGGATTCAGCTCTGCTCATGCAGGGACTCCAGAAGCTATTGCATCTCTAGGGCTGCAGTCTCTCCTAAGTATGTCCTCCTAAGGAAAAGAAAGAAAATGTCTTTGCTTAGGAAACACTAATATAGAACAACCCAGCGAGACACACACAAAAAACCCCCATTCCTTTAGTCTTTTGGTAAATTAATCACAAAACCCTAAAAACTAGGCCTCTAAAAATAAATTGTAATAATCTTTGAATGGAAAATTCTTTAGCTTGGTTCCTTATTTTGTGCATTAGCTAATTAAGCATAGCAACAGTACCTGACTTTTGAGTCTCAGGCATGTAACATGTTGGGCGAGGTGGGGAAAATTACAGGAAGAACTGACTTGACTATGATCTTGCTTACACAAATTTTACACTGATGTAACATCCATTGCTTCAGAGGGGTTACTTCTAATTTAGATGGATATAAATGAGATCAAAATCAGTTCCTTTCTCTTTGTGTTGGGAAACCAAGTAAAATGTTAAAACTAGTCATGATTATGTGAAATCCTTGGCAAAAGTGTTGAATAGCCGATAACTAAGGGTTTAGGACTTGTTACTTTGAGCACTAAGATTTAGTTTTTTGAGGTGTTGCATCAAAGTAATATGTCCCAGCCATGAGTTAATCAAGAAAACTATACATAGGTCTTCCTGAACATACCAAGAATGAATCCACAGAAAATGAAATCATAGAATACACAGATTTATAGGTGCATGACTCTGTCCTACTTAACTCATTCTGAATACATCAGAACCTTTAAAGTTTCACAAGAATGGCAGTTTTATAGATAGGACACAACCGCCGCGCAACATACCAAGTCCCCCTTCCAAAGTGATGATGATGTATTCTAAGATTAGATGGAAATATGATATTCAGATTTTATAACCAAAGTACAAAACTCCAGTGTAATTAAAAGCGATAGCGTAACAAAACAAGGTACTCTATAGTTTTTAAGATGGCATGGTTCCTTGGCATTTATGGTTCAATTTTTTAAATGTGCGTGCTAAGTTGCACCCATACATGTTACATAGGTCTGTACAAAACAAGTAACTGGCCATTGTTGTTCAATGTATATATGAAGCCTCGTAACAAAATCATTGCTAAACACAGAATGTTGATGATACCCAACACTGGGCCAGATCCCTGGATGTGTTGTGCCCTCTCTGCACCACACCACTAGTAAGTATATTTATTAAATAGCTCAGGGAGGCTTATCCTGGCATGGGTATGATCTTGCAGTGGCATACATCTGATGTAGGCATATATACACAATATGCCTTTAATGCTGTTGGCATAGCAGGAAAATGGGCCTGGTCACAAAAAGAGGGTCTAGTAAGAACATGTGTACAAAGATGCAGCTAACTCTTTGGCCCCTTTTGGCAATTACAAGCATATATAATTTGGAGCAGTGCCTGCTCTATCACACAATACGTAATGGTGGAAACCAGAATCAGGGCAGCACAGGTTGGAGTTGCTTGCCAGTTTTACACAACATGCCTAAGGTATGTCCTTGGATATAATCCTGTATCTTTGCCCTATAGATCCTTCAAATTGGGTCTCTGCTTTAGAGGAATACTTAAATGACACAGTCTCAATTCGTTTCACTTGACAATCTTATCCTCAACTGGAAAGGCCAAACTCTTGCTGTTGGATAGAGCTTATCTCGCTTGAGTCTCTGCTTGTTAAAGAGCTTTGTTCAGAGGAAATTAGTCATGTTTTTGGTTCTTAGATGCACCTGGAGGGGTAGGATTTCCATGATTGTCTCTGAGATCACAGGCAATCACCATTTTGCTGTGGTTGGTCATATAGTGTGGAACTTGATCCCCCTCTCTAAAATATCCCTCATTTCATCCCCGAGGGATGTGTGCTGCGGTGAGCAGCTGTGTGTGTTTGGGGTTATTGTATATACTGATTGTGCTGTTGTGTGGGTGGCTGTGTTGATTTTTGTCTAGGGGGCTGTGCTGGGAGATTTGTGTTGATTTGGGCAGGTAGCTGTTGGGCCAGGCAAGTTATCATATGTGCAGTCTCCCTCACACAACAAATGAAATTAAGGCATGCAAATTAGCTGTAGAGCAAGGGTGGTGATTGGTTGAGTAACCTCTGATATCACAGTAGTCGAGGAGGCTTGGCATGCCATAGATACATGCCTTACAGATGTAATTTTGTAAAGTCAAAGAGGCTGAGAACTTAAAAACAGGATGGTTACAGACTGTGAAACCCAGTGATGATTCAACCTGGTGATATTCTGAAGAAAAAGAGCCCTCAACCATGCTTGTAGCTTTTTCCATCACTTTACACTGACTTTACAGCCATAATAGGCTCCTGTGTGACACACAGTGACAAACGTGGAATCTTATTATATAGATGTCCAAATACTTCCTAGACAAATTACAGGGCTTATCTATATGAACAGTTAGTGCTCACTAGCCTGTCATGTTCTAACTGACTGTGTTCCTGGGGCTGCACACTAAAAGTTCCCTAGTGCACTTTGATCTACACTGCTTTGAAACAGGAGTAGATCAAACTTTCAGTGCACAGTAGCAGGGTCCACAGTGACATTTAGTGCACAGCAGGCTAATGTGAGGTAGGTTTACCCTCTAACTTGCCATGAACTTTTTGTATAGACAAGCCTACAGAAGTCAAAGCAAGATGTGGGCCCTGCCCCAAAGAGTTTGTCATCTCAATTTTATATGTGACAGAATGAGCAAGGGAGACAAGCAGTGAGGAGGTGGTAGGAAGCACTAGTGTTCAGCAATACGATCAGACACACACTCAGTTTAGGCACATGCCCATCTTGGTGGTTCTGTTTTCTTTATTTTAAAAATAAAAATACAAACTAAAAGACAATATAGTGAATATTACTGATGGCACAATGTAAAATAATTGAGTTTTCATAGGAGAGTAGCAGCTTGACCACCAGAGTAGCAAGAGAACTCCATGCAAAAGGGGTGGAAAGAAAAAACAGACACATCTCTGGAGAAACAGATGAATGGAGATAAATACTTCTCTTTCTCTGGCTGCAGCTTGTCATAGAAAACCAGTGACTTTTTAGGCCCTGATCATTAATACTTACCGATATGCTTAACTTCACTCAGTGAGTAGTCCCATTGATTTAGCATATTATCTCTCATAAGAACGGCCATACTGGGTCAGACCAATGGTTCATCTAGCCCAATATCCTGTCTTCCGACAGTGGCCAGTGCCAGGTGCCCCAGAGGGAATGAACAGAACAGGTAATCATCAAGTGATCCATCCCCTGTCACCCATTCCCAGCTTCTGGCAAACAGAGGCTAGAGACACCATGCCTGCCCATCCAGGCTAATATCCATTGATGGACCTATCATCAATGAGCTTATCTAGTTCTCTTTTGAACTAGCCTGAAAGAATAAACCTGATTTCACATATCAGGCCTAATTTAAACTGGACATGTTGGTGCAAGAAGTAGTGAGATGCTGGGTTAATACCCTGTATTCAGTTGTCAGTGGGGGGAGAAAAACATGGCTGTGAAGGAAGTTGAAAACAGCTCCCACTGATGGCAACGATTCTGAAAACACACACGTTACTGCATTAGTGTTATATCAAAACACTTCACTGTGTTGACTGTATTTAAAAAAAACACTGAAAATGTAGGATTTCATTTTAAAAATAGTGCTTTGCTGAGCAATAGCACAATTTCAGGCTTTGCAGGTCCTGTTTGGAGCAGAAATCAGTGACTTGGAGTTGGGTATTGTTTTAGTGTAATTTCACAGAAGATGCAGAGATCATAGAAACAAAAGGGATGGAAGGGACCTCAGGAAGTCTAGTCCATCTCTCTGTGCTGAGGCAGGATTAAGTGTACTAGACCCCCCCGACAGGTGTTTGTCTAACCCATTCTTAAAAACCTCCAATAATAGAGAGGTTGTGAAATTCCCAGATTATCTATTCCAGTATTTAACTATTCTTATAATTAGAAAGTTTTTCATGATATGGAATTTAAATCTCCCATGCTGCAAACTTAGCGGATTACTTCTCGTCCTAACCTTGGTTGACACAATCACCACCCTCTTTATAATGTTACATATTTGAAAACTTATGTCCCCTCTTAGTCTTCTCTTCTGTAAATGTGCTCTTTCTTTCAACTTTTCCTCCTAAGTTATGTTTTCTAAACCTCTTTTCATTTTTATTGCTCTTCTCTGGATTCTCTCCAATTTGTCCACATCTTTACACTTTCTTAAAGGGTGGTTCCTAAAACTGGGCATAGTACTCCAAATGCGGCCTCACCAGTGCCTAGCAGAGCGGGACAATTGACTCCTGTGCTTTTCATATGGCACTCCTATTAATACACCCCACAACGACATTTGCCTTTTTCACAACTGCATCTCATTGTTGACTCAGATTCAATTTGTGATCCACTATCCCAGAGGCGATGCGTTGGGAGACATGGGGGTCAAGTGCCCACCCAGATTGGCCGGCCGGGGGTGGGGAAGAGAGGGGTTCTGTCCTTCTCTCCCTGCGCTGCTCCCTCCACACATTTGGCTGCTCTCCCTGGCAGCTGGGTGGGGAACGGGACAGAGCCACTTCTGCCTGAGAGAGCGTGGCTGGGAGGTGTGTGTATGTGAGAGTGAACCTCCCAGGCAGGCTTCCTCAGGCAGAAGCGGCTCTGTCCTGCCCTCCTCCCGGCAGAGCGGCCAGATGTGCGGGGATGGGAAGCGCAGGGAGAGAAGGACAGAGAGCCCTCCCTCCCTGCCCCCGCAGGTAATGTGGGGTGAGGAGAGTGTTGCAGCCCAGGGCTGGGCGCAGGGCGGGAGGGGTCACTGGGCAGGGGAGATACATGGGGTGGTCACTGCCCCGCCCCAAACTATGGGGAGGTACCAGTCGTCTATGCTATCCCCCAGATCCCTTTCTGCAATACTACTGCCTAGGTAGTTATTTTCCCCATTTTGTAGTTGTATATTTGTTTTTTTCTTCCTAAGTGCAGTACCTGTCTTTATTGATTTTCATCTTATTGATTTCAGAATAATTATTCAGTTTAATCAAAATCATTTTGAGTTGTAATCCTGTCCTCCAAAGTGCTTGCAAACACCCTCTGAGTTCAGTGTTATCCACAAGTTTTATAAATGCACTGTCCACTCCATTGTCCAAATCGCTAATGAAAATATTGAATAGTACTGGATCCAGGATAGACCCCAGTGGAACCCCAGAGATACTCCCCCCACCTCCAGTTTGACAGCAAACCATTAATGAAAAACCAAACTCAAAGACTAGTTTAACCAGTTTTGCACCCACCTTACAGTAATTTCATCTCGCCCCCATTTCCATACTTTGCTTATGAGAATGTCATGGGAGATTATGTCAAAAGCCTTACTAAACTCCAGATATATAATGTCTACAGCTTCCCTCCTATCCACTAGGCTGGTTACACTGTCACAGAAGGAAATTTGATTGGTTTGGAATTATTTGTTCTTGACAAATGAATTTTTGCTATTACTTATCCCCCTATAATCCTCTAGATTTGAACAAATTGATTGTTTAATGATTTATTCCAGTTTTCTTCCAGGTACTGAAATTAGACTGACTGGTCTATATTTCCCCAGGTGCTTCTTTTCCCCACATGTTGAAGCTAGGTACTTTATTTGCCCTTTTGGAGTTCTCTGGGACCTCTCCTGTCCTCCATGAGTTCTCAAAGGCAATCACTGAGGTTCAGAGACTGCTTCAGCTAATTCTGTAAGTATTCTAGGGTGAATTTCACCAGGCTCTGCCAACTTGAATACATCTCTTATCAAAATATACTTTAACCTATTCTTTCCCTATTCTGACTTGAGATCCTCCACCCTTCTTAATATTGTGTTAAGCATCTGCTGACAATTAACCTTTTAAATGAAGACTGAAGGGGAAAAAAAGGCATTCAACACTTCACCCTTCTCTGTGTCATCTGTTACTTGTTCTCCTTTCCATTAAGTGATAGACATACACTTCCCTTATTTTTCTCTTACTTCTAATGTATTTATAGAACCTCTTCTTAATGCCTTTTATGTCCCTTGCTAAGTGTAACTCATTTTTTGCCTCATTCTTTCTGTTTTTGTCCCTATATGCTTGCATTATTCTTTTGTACTCCTCTTCAGCAATTTGTCCAAGTCTCCATTTTTTGTAGGATTCATTTTTCAGTTTCAGGTCATTAAAGAGCTCCTGATGAGCTATGTTGGTCTCTTATTATTCTTCCTCATTCCTCTGCATTGTGATAATTTGCTCTTGGGGATTTAATGTTTGTGCCTCCATTGTTGTGCCTAATAATATTTATGTATTTACACCATGTACAGTAAAAGCTGTTTTATCCAGCATGTTGGAGGAGTGGGGGGTGCTGGTAAGTTAAAAATGCTGGTTAACTAAGACGGAGGGAGTTTGGGTGTGTGTGTGGAGCTGCAGGGGGCGCAGGAGGGGGGTATGGCACGTGGGCTCTGGGATGGGGCTTGGGGTGCTGGATCTGGGGAGGCGCTCACATCGGGCAGCTCCCCACAAGTGGAAACCTGTCCTGGCTGCTCCAAGAAGGAGATGTAGAAGGAGGCTCTGCACACTGCCCCTGCCCCATCATGAGCGCTGGCTCTGCAGCTCCTGTTGGCCAGGAACTGCAGCCAATAGGAACTGCAGAGGTGGCACCTGTGGGTGAAGGCAGCATGAAGAGCTACCTGCCGCGCCTCTGAGCAGCCGGGACAGGTCACTGCTTATGGGGAGCTGCCCAAGGTGAGTAGTCCCCAGATCCTGCACCCCCTCCCATGCCCCAACCCGCTGCCCCGAGCCCCATCCTGCACCCAAACTCCCTCCCAGAGCCCACACACCAACCCCCCTCCCGTGCCCCAATACCCTGCTGGCCCCACGCCACCTGGACAATAACTTGGGCTTTTGATGAAGATCAGAAATGCTGGTTTATAGAGCTTTCCGGTTGGTGAAGTGCCAGATAAAACAGCTTTTACTGTACATAAATTCTGTTTCATTGAACAGGGTGGTAACAAATGACAACATAGGCGACTCCCTTTTACACAAATCTTAGGTAAGGCAACTCTGCCCTGTCTCCAGAAACAGCTGTCTTGTGTACTTCTCTTTCGTCTAGGCCTCACACAAATCTCACTGCTTCACAAGCAGTTTTCTCTTTCTGCCTCCATCCCTGAGTTTTACATCAACTGATTTTGTACACACCACAGAACAACCATCTGATGAGGAAGAAAGGAAATTTTGTTCTTTTACTATCATTGGTTGAATCTGAGACAGCAACCTGGATATGAAAGTTCTGTAACCCATTAGCAATCCCATGATCCCTCCAGTACTTCTGTCAAGGTTCCTTCCCCACTCTGAACTCTAGGGTACAGATGCGGGGACCTGCATGAAAACCCCCCTAAGCTTATTCTTACCAGCTTAGGTTAAAACTTCCCCAAGGTATAAACTATTTTACCTTTTGGCCCTGGACTTTATTGCTGCCACCACCAAGCGTCTAACAAATATATAACAGGGAAAGAGCCCACTTGGAAATGTCTTTTCCCCCAAAATCCCCCCCAAGCCCTACACCCCCTTTCCTGGGGAAGACTTGATAAAAATCCTCACCAATTTGCATAGGTGAACACAGACCCAAACCCTTGGATCTTAAGAACAAGGAAAAAGCAATCAGGCTCTTAAAAGAAGAACTTTAATTGAAAAGAAGTTAAAGAATCACCTCTGTAAAATCAGGATGGTAAATACCTTACAGGGTAATCAGATTCAAAACATAGAGAATCCCTCTAGGCAAAACCTTACATTACAAAAAGACACAAAAACAGGAATATACATTCCATTCAGCACAACTTATTTTATCAGCCATTTAAACAAAACAGAATCTAACGCATATCTAACTAGATTGCTTATTAACCCTTTACAGGACTTCTGACCTGCATTCCTGCTCTGGTCCCGGCAAAGGCAACACACAGACAGAGAGAACCTTTGTTTCTCCCCCCATCCAGCTTTGAAAGTATCTTGTCTCCTCATTGGTCATTTTGGTCAGGTGCCAGCAAGGTTATCCCAGCTTCTTAACCCTTTACAGGTGATGTTGTACCAATAAAATAAAAACCAGCAGGATCTTATTAAAGGGAAAAAGGCAAAATACCACATTTATTGTGAATACAGAAAGAATCATAGTAAGCAGTTAGTTACAGCTGTAACATTCCATTCAATCTCATCTTTATTCACACATTCATTCACACACACACACACACACACACACACACACACACACACACACACACACAGGTTCTGCAAAGTTGTTATCATAGTTACCAGCCTTAGAGTTGCTCATGCCAAGCCACTGGCCAGGTGGCCTGGACATGAGGATGGAGCAGGGCCTTGTCAGATGCTCATCTGATGCTCCTGGAAGTTGGTTTGCAGAATCAGACCCCAAAGTTCTCACTTTTTAGAGTCTATTTTTATAGGAATTTCTTTCTATGCCAGTCTATGGGAATTGCTTCATCATGCTGTTGCTGAATCAATCAGCAGATAGCACATTCCTGACGGCTCCTAGATGTTATCTTGTTCTTTGGTTCTCCCATTCTTGAGGCTGTTGGGTGGATTCCAGTCTGCCCTCCGGGGGTCCTCTGGTTATTTCCACTTGACGCCTTCTTCAGCCGATGGACACTGGATTCTTAGGCTGGCACCTCCCTGATCATTCAGTTATTATCCACACCAAGCATCCATCCACATACATCCTCTATCTCTATTTCAATCACAATTGTTAATACAACAAAAGGGCGGGGAGTCTCTGGGTGCTGTTTCTGTTGTTAGAGTATTGCTTTGAGTCTCTGTGAATTGCTTTGAGAACAGACTCTGTCTTAGAATGTACTAACACAATTAGCAGCTTGCAAGTTTCACACACAGAGGAAGAGAAACAGTACCAAAAACCAAGAGACCTCTTAATTAGTAATACCCTGGAATTTAAACTATGGGGAATCAAACTCATTTGTGGTTTTAATACAGAACTTCTTTAATATGATCCAACAGTGAAAGGGTTTTTCCTCTGGCCAGGAGGGATTTAAAGGTATTAACCCTTCCCTTTATATTTATGACACCCCCCTCAAATCACAGATAGGGTGAAACGCTGGCTGTGATTTCTTCCTGGAGCTCTAGGAGAAAACAGAGTTAATAAGACACATGCACCTCTAAATAGACTACCAAGTATATAAAGACTAATAATATTTTCCACCTCTCAAGGACGATTTTAACCAGTTGATTCTGGGAAACTTTCATGGGAGAGTGCATCAGCCACTTTGTTAGAAGCTCCTGAGATGTGTTGGATGTCGAAATCAAAATCTTGAAGAGCTAAACTCCACCAAATACGTATTTTGTTATTTCCCGTGGCGGTATGAAGCCACTGTAGCCCAGCATGGTCAGTTCGCAGGTGGAAACACCGTCCCCAAACTTATGGGCGTAGCTTTTCCAGAGCATAGACAATAGCGTAACATCTTTTTCACTGACTGACCAGTTGCTCTTAGGTAAAAAAACAACTTCAGGACTTGTGAATTTCCCTGCAGGAGGTTAACTACCCTGCCTTTAGGTAGAGAAAACTCCAGCTCACAAAAGACAATTACCTTTTGTCTCTGCTCTGGCCCCCAAACAGAGACAAAAAAAATTCTAACTGCTTTCAGCTTAAAACCTGCTTTCCTGCAGCCCAAAGGAAAAAAAATATTTCCTTTTAAAAAATCTGTGCTTCTGGTTCAAAAAATCTCAAATTGATCTCAAAATGATTTCAAGTTAATCCCACCGCTCTGCCACCATGTCAAGGTTCCTTCCCCACTCTGAACTCTGGGGTACAGATGTGGGGACCTGCATGAAACCCCCCCTAAGCTTATTCTTACCAGCTTACCCGGCAAAGGCAACACACAGACAGAGAGAACCTGTGTTTCTCCCCCCATCCAGCTTTGAAAGTATCTTGTCTCCTCATTGGTCATTTTGGTCAGGTGCCAGCGAGGTTATCCCAGCTTCTTAACCCTTTACAGCTGAAAGGGTTTTTCCTCTGGCCAGGAGGGATTTAAAGGTGTTTACCCTTCCCTCTATATTTATGACAACTTCTTTTAAAAAATACTAGTTACATCTTAGTTTTAAAATCATACCTATAGATTGACAACTATCATGAATACTGGTAAAGTGAGTTCTGTACCTGGTATAGCATGGTAAGCATTTGTGTGTATGTAATACTAGCAATCCAGATGTTTGGCAATGATACACTATTTATATGAAGGTATTGAGGAAATGACTTCATCTTTCAGTCTTTTATTCAGAAACTGGTGTTTGAACAAATCCACATATTACAGAAATCATAGTTATCAATGGAAATAACTTTGTTGCTTCACAGATTATTCAAGCATTGCAGTGAGTTACTCTGATTCTTGCAGTCCATGCTCTTTTCTCCCCCTACCTCTAGGCTTCCTTTTTCTTCAGGCTATTAAAGACGAAGGACCCAATAACTTACGCTTTCTTCCAGCTTGTAACTTACATCAGTTTAGTCTCTTACTCCCTTAGATTCATTTCTGATTTGGTCCAAATATTCTGACATTCTCCCAAAGTAATCTAATGTTCAACACCACTACTAACAGGCTTTCTTCTGTCCAAACAGAGAAAGAAGAAAAGCAGGGTGCTGAGAATCAGTGGCAACACTCATACCAGATTCAATTCAATAACAGCATCTGCAGGAGAAGATTAAAGAGATGGTAAATATTTTGTCGTTTCTATCAAGAGTTTAACTTGTTTTGCAAGATATCATATAAATATTATGTTGTGCCAAGTTATGCTATAACAGTATAACAAATATAAAGTGATTGTATGTTATGAAAGTGAACCCAAATTTTGTATACTGTTTATATATAGTAAGTGTCCTAGTTTACTGGCAACTGAAATTCTAGGATGCTTTAAATACATTTCAAAACCCTTTGGTACAATCTTTATCTTTCTACATAAGTATAGTATTGAGAACTGTTTCAAAATGTAGGTCACTAATGTTTTCTCAATATTCTGAGATTCTTGTTTCATTAGTTAGCCAGACAATAAAAATATCAAATTAAATTATGCAAAAATAATTTTAAAATGTAAGCAGGGTCAGAATGAGCTCTATCCTGACATCTGGTGGTGAGCTGTGGAAAAGGACTTCAGGGGCTGATCTCGTTTGCATGGGCACTCTCATTTGCATGGGCACACCCACCCTGCCTAGCATGATGGACTGCTTGCCCAAATGGTTACTTTGGCTACTTTGGGATCCCCAGTCTCTCTGTTATTGGGGCAGGAGTAATAAAGTGTTGTTATCCTGGTTATGTGAATCAAGGACAGTAGAACTGTAGTTGGCATTTTATGATGGAGGGACTCGCCCTCAACCAAGTAACAGTTGCTCGGCAAGGGACATGGGTTTCAAAACCCAGTGAATTGAGAATGGTTGGGGGTGGATATGTGTTTCTAGTTGTGTGGGTGTCAAGCACTACTTTGACACCTTCTCTCTCCACAATATAATAACAGAGCTAAATTTTGGCTCCATTAGGAGTCTTGTCAAATGCTCCAGACCTGAAATCACTGATGCCTAGGTCCACGTATTAGACCTACTTTGGGCTGGTGGTGCACTAGTACTGAGGCTCCCCTACTACCAGCTAAAAAATCACTGAGAGCTGAAATCACTAAAGAGCTGTGTTAAGTGAGGGGGGCCTGAAGACAAGTTGGTGAGTGGCTAGGACAGCTAGTGGAGAGGCACAGAGAGTGGCGACCGGAGTTGGGCGGATAGCAGGGCAGCTGGTGGAGAGGCATAGAGAGTGAAGCAGATAGGTGGGCAGCTGGCGGAGAGGAGCAGACAGCAGGACAGCTAGTGGAAAGGCACTGAGAGTGGTGAGCAGAGTGGCGTGGAGTGGATAGCAGGGCGGCTGGCAGAGAGGTGCGGCTGGTGGTGAGGACTGCAGCAGAACCCCATGGAGAGGCATGGCACTCGGCCGTCGACCTGAGCAGCGGAGCATGTAAGATGCCCCCCATACCTCCCTCCACTTCCACCCAGGCTGGGAGGTAACCTCTACAGATGGACTTCTGAACTCTGGGGGGCTGCACTGACCAAGGACAGAAACTGTGTGTGGGGGAAAAAGAAAAGGAGTACTTGTGGCACCTTAGAGACTAACCAATTTATTTGAGCATGAGCTTCCGTGAGCTACAGCTCACTTCATCGGATGCATACTGTGGATGAAGTGAGCTGTAGCTCACGAAAGCTCATGCTCAAATAAATTGGTTAGTCTCTAAGGTGCCACAAGTACTCCTTTTCTTTTTGCGAATACAGACTAACACGGCTGTTACTCTGAAACCTGTGTGTGGGGGGTGGCTATTGGGTTGCTGGTCTTAAGACCCTGAGGGGAAAAGGACACTGCCAAACTTACTTTGGGGTGGGTCTTTTACTGATGGTTGGTGTTATGAATCCTGTTTCTGGTGTTTCCCCAACATAATGCCGCATTGTTTCCCTCCTTTCTTAAAAGGCTTTTGCTACACTCAGACTCTGTGCTTGTGAGAGGGGAAGTATTGCCTCTTAGAGGTGTCCAAGGGGATGGTATGTAATTGTCCCAGGTCAATGGGTGAGGGGTCGAGCCGGTTTTGCATTGTGTTATTGAAACGGAACCCCTAGATACTGAACTGGAACCCCTAGATACCCGGCCCTTGTTGCTGCCAACTCTGACGGGCAGAAGGGTTACAAAAATATAAGTTTAGGGTTTCATTTCTGTTTCCAAGTTATATGCACAATCTTATTTCAACCTCAAATATATGTCCTCTATCTCCCTTAGTTCCTTGTGCACATTTGGGAGTTCTATAATTGACTTCAATGGGAGCTTAGCTCTGCTCTGCCACCAACCAGCCTATTTCAAATACTGAGTGTGCAACCTCCCCTCTCTCTATGAGTGGTCATGTAATCAACTATAAATAAAGTATAGCTTTGCTGGACAATGCAGGGGACGCTGGGCTGTGGCTTTGTCCTCTCCCCACCCAAACTTCTGTGGACAGTCTAACAAAACTATCTGCACTAGACAGCCCCACTCCTTATGAGCCACCTGTACAGGGGATGAAAAGATCAGGGGAAAGGCTCCTTACAGCATCTCTCGTGCATCAATCCACACAGGGCTCGGCACAAACTAGATCTTAATATGTAGATGCTTTTTTAAATAAGAGAAGAAACATTGCTATCCCCAGTAACCTCAAAACCTCATCAAGGGGAAATCAATTCCTCATTATAGGTTCTGTGGAATCACTAGTAGTAACTTCGCTGCCAAACTGTAAAGATGAACTTCATTCCTTATGGGGTTCTCTATGTCTCTTTTCCAGTATGTTCGTGCTGCCGCAACAGAGGAAGCACAAGGTTAACCCACAAAACTTATTCTTAGAATTATGAAGCTTTGCCGATCTTTTTTTTTTTTTTTTTCAGACTAGGGAAACTACAATTAACTGTGATTCATGTTGGCTTGTTTCCCCATAAGAATTAAAGGAGTACTTTTGCCGAATGGAAAAAGATAACACCAGTAGGGAAAGAAATATTTGTAAAGCTTCCAAGAAGGTATTACAAACAATATAATAACCACCTCCCCATAAGTACAAACTATGGCCTTGATCCTGCAATTTGTTACATCATTGGGTTCTCTGCTAAAGAAGCAGTCTGCCCATACACAATGAATTTCAGGATCGGGACTTATAAAGATATTTGGCAGTGTTCTTTATGTAGATATTCCAATTTCACAGGTAAAATAATACATTAACATACATTTGCCATTTTTTGTTCATTTAACCCTTGATTGAAGAAACCGCTCTTATTAGGTTAAGAGCCAGACAATTCATGCTAGATTTATGTACAATTATGTAAGGGAAAAGGAGAACTGCACCTTTGTTCTTTTTACTTGCTTTGTATTAGATATAGGTTTGAATACCTTACATCTCCTGACTCAGCAGTTGTCCCTAGAGATCAAATGGAGTAGTTCTGTTAACGTTATTTTAAATCTTAGGCCTAATTTTCCACTATCTTGTATGTGAAATGGGTCTAAAATGTCATTAAATAAGAATTCTCCATTCACACTAATGATAGTGTTTTATGCCCGCTTTGCACAGGTGCAAGTAACTACACAAACTGCAAGGCATAAAAGAACCAGATCCCTTATATTTTCACAACAACACTTGCATGAAATTTCTGGAGTTGCTGGGTTACTTGAAATGCACAATGAAAGTAACATATAAAAGGAGACATGAAGATTCAGCACCTGTTAGGAACATGTGAGGATGTTGTTGGCATTGATTTACTTCTAGGCACTTTTAGCAATGTTCTAGACCAGCACTTATAAGGATCTGGCGACTAGAACCCATATCTGGGGCAACTGATATTCTCATGGGGAGGCTATGCAGAGTCACAACCAGGAACACTGTGGAGAGTATGTGCTGCAAGAAGTACTGCCCAAGAGACCCAGAGTGTCAGTATCCTGCAGCCCTCTGATTGGCCAAGTGCCCTTGCTTAGCTCAGGAAGTTGCCCAGCCACACAGATTTTGGCCTACTGCAACACCAGATTTCGCTTTGTCTCCTAATCTCTGATTCCACCTGACTCTGATCCTGATCCTTGCCTTTCGATTCTAACCTAGTGTGGTCTCCAGTCCCCAACCTGACTCTTGTTTAGGGTTACCATATTTCAGGTTCCCAGAAAGAGGACACTACGAGGTTGGGGAGGACTGGGAGCTGGAGTGGGTATTTGGGGTATTGGAGGGGTGTGGTGTACTGAGAGGGGTACCTGGGAGGTGCTGAAGAGGGTACCTGTGGCTTCACTTGTGAGGTGGGGGGCAGTGTCACTTTCTCTCATGGTGGCAGAGCAGCTGGAGCAAACCCAGGACACAGCAACAGCTTTCAGTCAGCGCCTCCCCACGGGACTCCCTCCCAGGGCTGGCAGCTGGGCCCTGGATGTGCAGGATCCGGTAGCTGTGTCCAAAGGGGAATGGACCAATCAGCTGCAGATACAGGGGAGGGACCAACTGGGAACTGGACCAATCAGGGTTCTTTCTGAGCTACAGCATCTGCTCTGCAAAAATCCAGGACATTTCCTGTTATTTGAAAAATCCGCCAGGATAGAGGACAAAGGCGCGCTCTCTCTCTCTCTCGCTCTCTCTCAATAAAAAGGCAATGTCCTGGAAAATCAGGACGTATAGTAACCATATTCGTGTTTACAGGACGTGTCCTTGCTATTCCTCCAACTCCTGGCTGGTGACTCCTGTCCCTTGTGGGCAGACAGCAGGCTGACTGCTGTCCTGACTGACTGGTCCCTTACAACACTGCTGCAATCTAAAACTGAAAACAGCTTACTCAAGTTATTTAAATTTTTTAAAAAATCTTCAAAATGGCTCTAGCATGGATCATGTGATTCTGTGAGTTTGTTCAAGAGCTCTTGTAAAAAAATTAAAAAAGATTCTCTAACTAAATTATTACAAAAATAAATCTGTTTATTTAGAAGTACGACAAGAAATAAGTTACTCCCATACACTCATTAGTCAATGGTCAGAACTTTCAGAGGTGTACACTGGATAATAGATCTCTAAGTCCAAAAGTGCCAGATTCCCTAGTGTACCAAAGCAGCACTCAGCACATCTGGAAACAGGAGGGAGACATGTGTGGCCTTCCACCACTCTTCTCTGACCTCTTCATGAAACTTGGAGCAGCCTCAGGAAAGCAGTCCATGGCTGGTAGTGTGATCTGGAGGAATGATCACAAAGTAGAGACTAAGAAGATCTTGGCCCTGGGCAAGTTCCTTCATCTTTTGGTCTTTTTTCCCATCTGTAAAATGAGGATAATGGTACATATCCACCTACCTCAGAGTCGCAGTAGATGTTATGGGGATCAAGTAGTTAAGAAATATAAGAATGGCCATACGGGTCACACCAATGGTCCATCTAGCTCAGTATCCTGTCTTCTGACAGTGCTTCAGAGGGAACGAACAGAACAGGTAATCATCAAGTGATCCATCCCATGTCGCACACTCCCAGATTCTGGCAAACAGAGGCTAGGGACACTTCAGAGTATGGCTTTGCATCCCTGCCCATCCTGGCTAATAGTCATTGATGGACCTATCCTCCATAAACTTATCTAGTTCTTTTTTGAATCTTGCTATAATCTTGGCCTTCACAACATCCTCTGGCAAAGAGTTCCACAGATTTACTGTGTGTTGTGTGAAGCAATACGTCCTTTTGTTTGTTTTAAACCAGCTGCCAATTAAGTTCATTTGATGACCCCAGTCTTGTGTTATGAGGAATAAATACTTGTTTTACTTTCTCCACACCAGTCATGATTTTATAGACCTCTAACATATCAGCCCTTTGTTGTCTTTTTTCCAAGCTAAATAGTCCCAGTCTTATTAATCTCTCCTCATATGGAAGCTATTCCAAACTCCTAATCATTTTTGTTGCCCTTTTCTGTACCTTTTCCAATTCCAATAAATCTTTTTTGAGATGGGGCGGCCACATCTGCATGCAGTATTCAAGATGTGGGCGTACCATGGATTTATATAGAAGCAATATGATATTCTCTGTTTTATTATGTATTCCTTTCCTAATAATTCCCAACATTGTTAGCTTTTTTGACTACTGCTGGATATTGAGTGGTTGTTTTCAGAGAACTATCCACAATGACTCCAAGATCTTTTTTTAGTGGTTTCAGCTAATTTACTTTATATGTATAGTTGGGATTAAGTTTTCCCAGGCATTACTTTGCACTTAGCAACACTGAATTTCATCTGCCATTTTGTTGCCCAGTCACCCAGTTTTGTGAGATCCCTGTGTAACTCTTCACAGTCTGCTTTGGACTTAACTATCTGGAGTAGTTTTGTATCATCTGAAAATTTTGCCACCTCACTGTTTACCCCTTTTTCCAGATCATTTATTAATATGTCGAACAGTACTGGTTCCAGTACAGATCCCTGGTGGAAACCAGTATTTATCTCTCTCCATTCTGAAAACTGACCATTTATTCCTAGCCATTGTTTCCTATCTTTTATCCAGTTACTGATCAATGAGAGGACCTTCCCTCTTATCCCATGTCAACTTACTTTGCTTAAGTGTCTTTGGTTAGGGACCTTGTCAAAGGTTTTCTGAAAATCTAAATACACTATATCCACTGGATCACCCTTGTCAACATGCTTGTTGACCCCCTCAAAGAATTCTAGTAGATTGGTGAAGCATGATTTCCCTTTACAAAAACCATGTTGACTCTTCCCCAACAAATTGTGTTCATCTATGTGTCTGATAATTCTGTTCTTTACTATAGTTTTAACCAATTGAAGTTAGGCTTACCGACCTGTAATTACCGGGATCCCCTCTGGAGCCCTTTTTAAAAATGGTATCACATTAGCTATCTTCCAGTCATCTAGTACAGAAGCTGATTTAAATGATAGATTACATTCCACAGTAGTTAATTCCTGTACAGAACTTTGAATATACTGTGTTATATAAAAAATATTATTCTTGCTTTTCTGAGACTACTGAGGTTGAAATACGCTCTCCTGCATTTAAAGGAACACAGTGGAAGATTAACATGCAGGTGATTAATAAATTTCATCCTGAACAAATTTTCCCTAAGGGTGTCTCTCTCCATGTCCTCCCAACCTTTAATCTTCAGGTTATGTTACCTTTGCAAAAATCACCTTATAGCTTCCTCAAAGTTATCCTTTTTATGGTGGACAGGATGGCATGCTGTCTCATAGGTGGAGTCATCATAGGTGTGACAAAGGCAGAGTGTATATCCATAAGTATGCTGGGGAATTGTTGGGAAGAGGGCACAAATAATTCAGAGTAGGGGGATCTCAACCTTCCCTTCCCCCGCCCCCCGTCCCTCAGACTGCTATGGAATAACCTATTTTCCTTTCTGTAGCTCCCAAACCAATCACTTTCTTTCCCCTTGCCCCCAAATCCTTTCATATTTTAAATATACATTAAATAAAATGAATATGTACTTTTGAAAATGTCATGAATTACACATTTCCTATAATTATATATGGCAACTATTTATATTCAGATTTCCTCAAGTAGAAAATCATATGGGCTCGGCCCTATATATGTATAAATGGAACTGTCTTGATCATAATGTGTGCAGATGTTCCAGCACGTGCTGATAGGTGGCTGCTTGCTTCTTGCTGGGTCCCACTAATTGGTGATTGCTCCAAATGTTTTCAGTTTTATGTTACCAGTCAAAAGCATGGTAATAGATATTGGCTCAGAAATCAGTTTTAGAGCAATGACACCCAACTTCATATACTATACTCTACCATAATTTCTTAGGCCCCAATCCTGTAAACTGCTATGGCCACAGAGAGCCCAGTGCAGTCAGTGCTATACCTTTCCCTCTGAGGATGATTTTAGGGGGTCTCAAAATATGCCTCACAGAAGTCCAGAGCTAGCTAGGAATTAACTAAGACTAAATCTCAGAAAGATGAAAATTATGTTGATTGGTTTGTGTAGAAAATATGAGAGAGCAGTATTTCACTAGGCCTCTCATAGTATCTCTCACTTCAGGTGACTTATGCAGGTCACAGTCTAGACACTGATCAGCGCTGATATTACACAGGATTTGCAGGTAGTCACAGCTGCTTATGATCATCTTCAGAATATTAAACTATCTGTTTCTCTTACATGCTAATACAATGACTGTGGTGTATGCCTTTGTAACATTTGTGTTGGACTACTACAGTATACTATAGGCTACAAAAGTAGGTTGATTAGATGCTACAGCAGAATATGGCAACTTGATTATTCAGAGGAACAGGAAGGCGTGAGAGGAGAGTCTGCCAAGAAGTTTCTGTATTCACATCACTTGCCTATTTGGACCCAGAATGTGTTCAAATGTTGGCTTTAAATTTTAAAAATGGATTGGGACCCAGCTGTCTCACAGAGCTTCTGGCTCCCAGCATATCATTTCAATGGCTAAACTGCACGGGGTGGGGCTGATGGATGCGTTTTTTGGCCATGCAAGAGGACATATTGTATTTTTGCTGCTGCAATCCCAAGATTATAGGATATCTTCATGTTCCACCTAAACAGGCAGGACTGCAGCTGTAGCAGCTCCTTTTAATTCAGATTTTAAAATCTTATGTTTTAAAATATTTTACACAGTGCTGTTATATAAATATGATTGTATATTGCTTTTATTTAGTTGTTTAAGATTTGTAATACATCTGGTGCTTTTTCAGATTTGTAATACATCTGTAATACATTTGCTGGTGCTTTTGCACACAAGCAATAAATAAAATTAAGAATAAAAACTTGCTTCCTCACTTATTAAAGCTCTCTTTTGATCACCTGTTCAAAACAGAATAGGTTATCTGTCTCTTTTCTAACATGTCTGACCTCAAAGCAATTGTGCAACCACTTGCTTCTAGAGCTTTGCATTACATTTCTTCACACAATTTTCAGTTGTCCATTTGTTCTAGTCGCTTGCATATGAAATGAACATATTTGTTCACATTAAAAAAAGGACTGATCTGTTAAATGGATAACAAGTATAGCCAATTATAATAGTAAAGATATTTTTAATTTTTTTTTGTAGAACGTAGACTCCCAAGCTTCGCTCTATAAGCCAATCTGCAATAGGGTTCAGGAAGAAACTTCCCTGCGAGCAAGTTGTCCCATAACTGCAGGGTTTCATGTACCTTCCTCTCAAGCATCAAGTGGCCGCTGTAGGAAACTAGATATTGGTCTAGATCAGGGATTGGCAACCTTTGGCATGTGGCCTGTCAGGGAATTCTGCTGGCGGGCCAGGACAGTTTGCTTACCTGTAGCGTCCGCGGGTTCGGCCAATCGCAGCTCCCACTGGCTACAGTTCACCATTCCAGGCCAATGGGGGCTGTGGGAAGGGACGGCCAGCACATCCCTCGGCGTGCGCCGCTTCCCGCAGGCCCCATTGGCCTGGAACGGCAAACCCAAGCCAGTGGGAGCTGCGATTGGCCAAACCTGCGGATGCTGCAGGTAAACAAACTGTCCCAGCCCGCCAGTGGATTTCCCTGACAGGCCCCATGCCAAAGGTTGCCAGTCCATGGTCTAGATGGTCACTGGCCTGATCCCACATGGCAATTTCTATGATCTCTCCTTCGCAACTTAGAATTAGCAACAGCTAATTCTAAGTTTTCTAAGGAAAAGAGACACATGCTTGGCATACTACCAAATTCAAGCATGGGGAAGCAAACCATGACATTTATTGTATAATCTGCCACACTGAGACCCCAAGAGAGGCACATCCAGTCATTGGTGCATCTTAATGAGTTCAAATCAGGGCTGGCCTTATGACCCCTGGGGCCATAGGCGCCGACTCCATGGGTGCTCCAGGGCTGGAGCACCCACAGGGAAAAATTAGTGGGTGCTCTGCACCCACCGCCAGCCAAGCTCCCTGCTGCACCCTACCTCCTCCCCTGAGCGCGTCGCATCCCCGCTCCTCCACCTACCTCCCAGCGCTTGCTGCTGCCAAACAGCTGTAGAGAGCTCCGGGAGGGAGGGGGAGGAGCGGGAACGTTCAGGGGAAGAGGCGGGATTTGGAGAAGGAGTCAGAATAGTGGCAGGGAAGGAGAGGAGTTGGGGCGGGGACTTCGGGGAAGGGGTTGGAATGGGGGCAGGAGGGGGTGGGGCAAGGGTGCAGTCAGGGCAGGGCCAGAGGCAGAGAGGATAGAGCCCCCACCGGCATAAGTAGAAGTTGGCACCTATGTCCGGGGCCACTAAGCAGCAAGATAAAACAGGCCCAGGAGGGCCTGTGAGCAGCTCACGCCCAGTGAATTTGGCAGGATTTGGGAAACCACGCCGGGGCTGCTAGAGACACACAGGATCCCCACAGTTTGCCCAGTTGCAAACCTCCCTAACATTGTCACTGGTCTGGCAGGGTTTGGGGCTTCCCTGGAGGCTCGACCCCAGTGTCAGGTCACCCCACCAGACTCCCAAGAGCTTCCACCTCACCGCAGGGCGGAGAAAACCAGGAGCACGTGACCCAGCCCCAACAGCAAATAACGGGACCTTGGACGGGACGGTCGGGACACGTTGGGGCCAGAACAGGTCGCTAAGCGCTCGGGGCAAGAGCCTCACACACCCCGCCCGCTGCTCCAGCTCAGGACGAAAATGTAGAACAGCTTGAGTGGCCCCCACGTCATCACTTGCGTGGGCGGGAACAACCAGTCAACGGGCTATCCCGCCATACAGGCCTGATGCCCCCAAAGCCATGGAAGAACGAGGTGAACACGGCTGCCCCTCGAGGAGAGGTCCCGCATCTCCACCTGGGGTGGGACGGGGTTGTTCCTCGTCGGCTTCCATCCACTGTAACCCCCGCGTGCCCCTCTTTCAATCTGCAGTAGCCAGTACCAGATTTACCATGGCACTGGGCCCACAGTCCAAAGGGGGCCTGGTCCTCTCTTCTCCGCTCCCCCCCACCACCCTCCCCCCCCATGGGGGCAGAAGCTTGGTGCTGCCAGATCCTTCTGCAGTAGGGCAGGCTCTACCAGCAGCGAAGCTCCTCCCCCTACATGCTATGTTCCCTCCCCCCGCCCCCCCCCGCTGCAAATCAACTGTTTGCTGGCAGGAGGGAGGGGGAAGAGCTGAGCCTCAGCACATTCACTGCTCGGGGGAGGAGGCAGAGAAGAGGCGGGGGTGGGGCCTTGGGGAAGGGGCTGGAATCAGGGCATACCCCCTCTAGCTCTCTGCCGTGAGCACCCGCACGACCCCAGCCCACACCCTCAGCCCGCTGCCCACCCTGCCACCTGCACCCCCCTCACACACCCCCAGCCCCCTGCCATGACCCCTGCACCCCCCTCACACACCCCATCCCCCTGCCCACCCTGACTCTTGCACCCCCTCACACCTCCCCAGCCCCCTGCCCTGACTCCTGCACTCCCCCAGCCCCCTGTACCCCCTCACACACGCCCAGCCCTGACTCCTGAACCCCCCCACATCCCCACCCCCATCCTGAGTACCAAACAGGAGCTCCAGCAACCCCCCCCCCATTCCCACCTGCACCCCTTGCACCAAACAGAACCTGCCCCAGGTAAGCACTCCACACCCCAACCTCCTGCCCCAACCCTGAGCTCCCTCCCTCACCCTAGCTCCTGTCCAGACCCTGCACTCCAACTTTTTTTACAATATTTGGAAAGATCATTAAGTGGTTTGTCGAGACCGCCGCGATTTTCAAGTGGTCTGTGGAAAAATAAGTTAGTATAGAAGAACAATCAAGGTACCTCACTTTATTTTCATTTACTTGCTATTACTTATAGGAGGAGGATGAAGAAAAAAAGAAATGAAAAATGGGGGTGGGGGAAGATAAGAGAGAATGTTCTTTTTCTTGGCTGTGTCCCAAGGAGGGGCCCCAAAATGAAGCTGAGCACAGAGCCGGGGGGCCCCAAATCCACCACTGGCTGTCATGTCACCTGGGCTGGGGATACTGTGTCAGCTGATCCCCACAGTCTTCAACCTACCTGGGCAGTACAGCAGACATGGCCCTGCCCATTAGCTCCCTTCCACTCCCTAGCCCACCTCCCCCCCTTGCTTCCCACCACTTAAGGCAGTGGTTCTCAAACTGGGGGTCAGGACCCCTCAGGGGGTCACGAGGTTATTACACGGGGGGCCGTGAGCTGTCAACCTCCACCACAAACTCCGCTTTGTCTCCAGCATCTATAATGGTGTTAAATATATAAAAAAGTGTTTTAAACTTATAAGGGGGGTTGCACTCAGAGGCTTGCTATGTGAAAGGGGTCACCAGTACAGAAGTTTGAGAACCACTGGCTTAAGGCTTAGCCCTCTCACTTTTAAAAATGATTGCTTGCCCCTCCTCCGGCTTTTCTGGCAGCCCTGTTGCCAGGTATCCAGTTTTAGACTGGAAACTCCAGTAGAAAATGGGACCTGGGTGTCCAGTTAGCAGTGCTGACTGGAAAATAAAAGTCCAGTTATAGGAATAACCACATTCGTCTCTGCTCCTCCCACTCCCAACACCCACCCCAGAGGGCTGGAAGAGAACCTGTTCTGCTGCTGCTGGATGTCACAGAGTATCATGGAGTGTGGGGGAGTCAGTGTCTTGCACACACCCCTCCCCCCCCCCCCCCCCGCCCCTCCTGTGATTCACTGTGACTCTCAGCCAGCCAGTAAAACAGAAGGTTTATTAGATGACAGGAACACAGTCAAATCGGAGCTTGTAGGTATGGAAAACAGGACCCCTCAGTCAGGTCCGTCTTGTGGGGTAGGGAGCCCAGACACCAGTGCTGGACCTCCCTCCGTTTCCCCAGCCAGCTCCAAATTGCAACCCCCTCCAGCTCCTCCTCTGTCCTTTGTCTCTTTCCCGGGCCAGGAGGCCACCTGATCTCTTTGTTCTCCAACACCTTCAGTTGGCACCTTGCAGGGGAGGGGCCCAGGCCATCAGTTGCCAGGAGACAGGGTGTCGACCATTCTCTGTGCAGACAGCATCACACCTGCCTAGGGCTCTGCAACAATCACACACCCTTATCCCACCACCTACCCGTGGGACACTCCTATCCGGCCCCTGAGCTCCTAGCCCAGGCGGCTAGCCCCAGACCCCTCCCCTGCTGTCCCCCCTCCCCCGCAATCTCAGCTCACTGCGCCACCGGTGCAATGCTCTGGGTGGTTGGGTGGCGAGCTCTTGCCGAGCAGCACAGCTGCAGAGCCACGGCCTAACCCGGTGCTCTGTGCTGTGCGGTAGCATGGCTGGCTCCAGCCAGCGGCACGGCTGCCTGTTCTGGTGCTCTGGGCGGCACGGCCATAGCGCCACCAGTGCTCCACGCAGCACGGTAGGAGGGCAGGGAGCAGGGGGGGTTAGATAGAGGGCAGGGGAGTTCGGGGTGGCGGTCAGGGGGTGGGGAGGTGGATAGGGGTCGGGGTGGTCAGAGGGCAGGGAACAGGGGGGTTAAATGGGGGCAGGGGTCCTGGGGTGGAGTCAGAAAGGAGAGGGGGGCGTTGGATTGGGTGGTGGGGGGCAGCCAGAGGCAGGGATTCCGGGGGCAGTCAGGGAGAAGGGGTGGTTGGATGCGGTCGGGGGGGGGCAGGGGCGACAGGGGGGTTGGATGGGATAGGTGTCCCTGGGGGGGGGGCGTCTGGGGGCGAGAAATGGGGGGTTGGATTGGGGGTGGGGGCCGGGCCAAGCCTGGCTGTTTGGTGAGGCACAGCCTCCCCTAACAGCCCTCCATATAGTTTTGGAAACCCGATGTGGCACTCAGGCCAAAAAGTTTACCCGCCTTTGACCTACGTACTTGAGAAATGCATAGGGGAAACTGAGGCACCCACACAGTATTCAGAGAAAACATTAAGAACATTCCCACTTTGTCACGCTGCAGGAGGGGCAGCTCAGTGCAGAGAGAGAAGAAGAGACTAGGCTAGAACCAGGGAGACGATAGGGACCCGCTCTATGTGGGCAGGAGTGGGGTGGGGGAATCCTGTTTACGCCCATCCCCAGCCCCGCTGCACTTGCAGTTTACCCCTGGCTGGCCCCTCCCTTGCTCCAGGGACCAACTCTAGCTCCCGCCCCCTTGTGCTTTTGCCCCCAGCCCCTTTTACAATCATTCCCCGGCGGGGGGGGGGGTCCCACAAAAATCGAATCTGGCTCTGGCAGCGGCAGCAGCCCCATCCGGAGCGCCCGCGGTAGAGCGCCCCGCCCAGCCCGCGTGACCGTTATTCTCCGCCCACGCCACCTAACCAACAGTCGAGTGCCCCCCGCGCTCTGGCCACACCCTTTAGATCCTCCCCTTCCCACGCAGGCAGAACGTACGGGGATCATTTCGTGGCCCCGCCCACCACGCTCTCCTCTCCCCTCCCCACCCTGCTACCCAGCGTGACCGCTCAGGTCCCGCGGCGGCTTCTTCCCGTTGGGAGCCCCGCCTTCGCCCCGCCCCTTCCTCGATTGCGCGCGCCGGGACTCGCGTGTGGCTGGTGTCAGCGCGCGACGCGGGCCGCTCCGCCCTGCGGACGGGTACGGTGACTTCTCTTCTCAGGCAGGGGTGGAGGGCTCGGGCGCGGCCTGCTCGGCTGCCGGTCCCGGCCGTTGTGTCTGTTCGGGGCCCCTCCCATCCCTGTGCCCGGGCTGGGCGGGGCCCGGCCCCGTGATCAGTGCCGCGCTCGGCCTCCGCCAGCCCTCCCCTGCCTCGCTCTGCCAGCCGGGACCCCGCGCCCCTTGGCTTAGCCCTGCCCGGCCACTGCCACCATGTCTCCGTCCTAAGGCTGCCTGCGGTGGGCCCGGACTGGCCCTGCGCTTTGCCAGCGATGAGTCCTGTGTCTTCAGCCTGGCTGTGCCCCCTGCTCCGGAACAGGCCCTGCCACGCTGACCCCTGCCCGAGGCCCATCAGTGATGGGTCCATTCGCCACCCCTACACCGTGCACTGGCTGTTTCATCTGCCCAAACTCACCTACTCCTCCCGGTGCCGAACTCCTATCCCCCCCGCACCTTCCCGCTGCCCAACCCACCTAGCGCCCTCCCCGCACCTTCCCGCTGCCCAACCCACCTAGCGCCCTCCCCGCACCTTCCCGCTGCCCAACCCACCTAGCGCCCTCCCCGCACCTTCCCGCTGCCCAGCCCACCTCTCCCTCCAACTACTGGACTGGGGTTGCCAACTCTGGTTGGATGAATTCCTGGAGACTTTATCATGTGACATAATTAAACATTAATCTGTAATTCCTGGAGATTTGGCAATCCTGCCTGCCGCTCCCAGTGCTGAACTCCTACCCTGCCCCCAGGATCATAGAATATCAGGGTTGGAAGGGACCTCAGGAGGTCATCTTGTCCAACCCCCTGCTCAGAGCACGACCAATCCCCAATTTTTGCCCCAGATCCCTAAATGGCCCCCTCAAGGATTGAACTCACAACCCTGAGTTTAGCAGGTCAGTGCGCAAATGACTGAGCTATCCCTCCCCCCTCCAGCTTCCAAACCCATCTCCTCCCCGCCCCCTCAAAGTGTTGAACACCTACTCCTCCCGCTCTTTCCAGCCACCAAAACCATCTGCTCCTCCCACTACTGAACATCTACTCCCCCAGGCTCTTTCCAGCTGCCCACCACCCTACTGCTGACATCTCCCCCACCGCGGCTCCTTCCAGTCACCAGACACATCTGCACTTCCCAGTGCTGAGCACGTACCTACCCACCTAAGTTCTTTCCATCTGCCAAATCCATCTGTATCTACCATTGCTGAAACCCTACCTACCGAAGCTCTATCTGCCTGCTGTATTTACCCATACGTACCCGTGCTCATCTCAGTAACCCCATCTTTTCCTCAGGGAAAGCTAATTCTTGCATTACCAATACAGGACATAGTCAAACCTAATGTGCTTTCTTCTCCTGATGTGATGCATCACCTTAGCAGGCATGTGTACGTTCCATACTGTTAATGAAAGTAGATCACCCTTCCATAACAGATTCCATGGAGAACTAAGATAGGGCAAAATTCACATTGTGTTACTAGTGTTCCAGTGAATGCTAGAATTTCATAGATCTTCACACAACAGCCGTGGGCAGTAGCAAAATGGTTAACCTGATTGCTCAGAGTTTGATTTTTTTTTTATAGTACATTGATGCCCAGAGGCCCAAGCTGGACGCACATCATTCAGGGGTACAAACAGCCAGTGAAAGACAGTCTCTGCTCCAAAGAGCTTGTAAGCTAAGATGGGACCAGGAGTATGGAACACAACAGAAAGAGGGGACGTTAGGAGGAAGATGAGTTTGACAGTAATAGGGATATAAGATTGTACATATTCTTAGCAATGTGTAGAACTTGGAAGCTTCACATTTTTTAATTGCTGTAAAAAGACTGTAGATCAGTGGTCCCCAAACTTTTAATGTCATGGTCCCCCTTACCTGTAATGGAATCTCTCTGCGTCCCTGCCCCCTGCTCAGGGGCCAGGGCCGTGGCCGGGAACTGGGCTGTGGTCGAAGCCGGAGCTACAGCTGGGGCCATGTCCAGAGTCAGGGGACTGTGTCGGGGCCGAGACCGGAGCTGGGGGTGGGGCTGGGTGGCACTCCCTCCCCGTAGCCCAAGCCCTGCCATGCCCCTCCAAACTTTCCTCCGTGTCTCCCTAGGGGGCAAGTCCCACAGTTTGGGGACCACTGCTGTAGATTTTAAAGTATTTGCTTTTTGCTAATTTAATATAAAAAAGGATTTATCCAGTGTAGGTGGTTATTTGATTATATATAGGTTTTTTAAAATAGCCAAGTCACTTTTATATATTTGTGTACTTCACTCTATGTGAATTATTATTTCTTATTTAAAGGTCTGTTGGTCTACATGTTGCTGAATGAACAGTTCCCAAGAGCAGTGAGTCTGCCCCTGAGAGCTAACAATCCATGAACTATGCAAATACAGTGCTACTGAGCAACAGGTAAAGATATCCAAAACATTAATTCACAAACTAACTACAAAGAAAAAGCAATGCAATAACTGGAAGAAAAGGTGAGGACATAATTGTGCTAGGCGTTACTTGTTAAAAGAAGTACTGTACCAGATTTGGTGAGTTTTTTTGTTTGTTTGTTTTAGTGAAAGAGAGGGAGATTTTGTTTTGCAGTGACTGGGAGGATATTCAAAAATGAAGGGTGTTGGTGTATAGGTAAACTTTTAGGTCTTGTTGAGGATAGAATAAAAATTGTTTAACCTAGTGTAGACAGGGCAAGTTATATTTTAACACATTAGGTGGTTGAGGTAAACATTAAGAAACAAGCTTGGGTTTACCGTGACCAGATAACACACGTTAAAATACAACTTGTGCTATCTATACTTGAGTGTTAAAACATATTTAATATCCACTCTCGCCTTAATGGGAGGAGAGAGTCAACCAATACAGAGGTTTGAAAAGAGGGATGTGATAGAAGTTATACATTCTGACAGTTTGACACTACAAATAGTAACCCACACACTTCTGAATAGTTCTTGTTGTGTTACATTTAGGATTTTAAATAGTTAAGATTGTCATAATATTGAATGTTAAAATAGTTTTTAGGATGTGTGAAACAGCTGTTTTTTTTATGCCAAACACAGTATATGAAATTACACAAATGCTGTCTGAGTTTGAAGTATTTAGTATGAATCTGTTATACACAGTTTTTGATGTCAGTATGTTACATTTAGATGTTCCTGGAATCTATGTAATTAACGTTAGGTGATGCTAATCTGTGGTACGACTTTAGTATGGAAGGATTTCATGTCCCCTCTGTGCATCCATGTGTAATGATAATTAACAGATTTCCCCTTTGCCATCTTTTATCTAAGGTGTATGTATTAAGGTCCATTAATCTTTCTTCATAGGTCATGCCCTCCATTCCTGTATATTCCTTGTAATTTATCAGTGTTGGTAGAGTTTTTTTTTTATAGCGAGCAGAACAAAACCCTGCATAGTACTCCCCAGTGTGGTATTAGCAAGGCTGGTGTAAAGAGGAGTTATTACTTCTCTGGCCTTAAAAAAATTGTTTTTTTCCCCCCTATATGTACATACTAGTATATATAGTATTCACTTTTCTTGCAATAGTATCACTACTCAAGCTCATGTCTAGGAAATATACTGTAGGGAGCAATCCTGCCCTGGCACTGGGATGAACTAGATGACCTCATATCTTTTCAGACTCTAATTTCTGTGATTTGTTGTGTGCTGTCACTCCAGACCCTTCACTTTACTGCTCTCAAAGCAACAATATTCAATTTTTTTCTTTTGCGTGTTGTTCTGATGGGTCAGTGACTCATGTTGCACTCATATGACCTATTTTCCCCTTGTACAACAAAAATGATTTGAAGGACTTGTAAACTGACTTTGAAAGATTAAGTGAATTAAATAGATAAAGTGGTCACTGATATGGGAGGTTGGTCAGAGGCCAGAAAATGACTGTGTACATGTAAACCCCAAAGAAGGGGCTAAAATAGTCCACAGGAGTGTAACTAAACATAATGATCTTGTCTGGGGTGAAGACTGGATGAAAATTATTATTGTGCATCAGTGACTTATTTTCTCTTAAATGCTCTGTTTTAACCTGTTTGTGATTCATACTTTCTCTATAAAGTTACTGGAGTACATCTATTCTAAGGGAAACAATAAATTCCACACTGAAATGGCATTCTCTGCAGAGAATTCTGACTTTACTAACTCGCTTATACAGAAGGATTTTATAATAAATGTAATGGTTCAAATTACTTAATATTAACACAAACATTTAGAAAATAAAGGATTTTGCATAGAAATTGCATTTCACATACTGTTTGAATAGTAAAGATTAGGAGAACCAATAAAATCAATAAATTGTAACATGTTATTACCTCCATCAACCTGAATGGTTATCCAAAAATTTGAGGTCTTGAGGGTTGTTCCAGTTATGAGGAGAAATGTGTGATGAAATGAAGTATTTTTTCGATGCAGCTCTGTCTACTTATAAAGAATATGCAAAGACCTTTTTTCCCTGAGTACAGTAGGAATCGAAACTTTGTCTTGTGTTTTGCTTACGGTTCTAAGCCTCTTTCAGCCAGCACTGAACTGAAAAAGCTTTCTCTCTTGTTTTTTTCTAAGGGCCATGCTCCCAGTGCTTTTGCAGTGTCCTTGGATTTCTGCTCCTTCTAGTTAGGACAAAGGCAGTTAGGCGGTAGGACAAAGTAAAAACTGACATAGGCAGGAATGGATTTACACAGAATCTTAAAGGTGGGAATGAAACTTACTGTCGAGAGCAAGAGGAAGCTAATTGTAGGAACTGAAGAGAAGGGCGTTGTTTCAAAGCAGTGGATGATGTGAAGGATGGTGAAAGAATTTTGGAGAAAGGAGGGAGAAGGGATGGTTTAGGAGCAACACGTGGAATTCACTTTTTGATTATTTTTGGTTGATGGGGAATGGGGGGGCGGATATCCAAGGTTAGGTATGCAAAGGATAGCAAAAGGTTTTAGATTGAAAAGAGGAAAGGAAAGATTAGGGAATCTAGCAATCGATTATTTGTATAGGTGGTAGTTGAAGGCCTGAGAGTGGGTGAGGTTAAAGACCTTTAGGATACATAATTGATCTATATACAGTAACTCCTCACTTAAAGTCCTCCCGGTTAACGTTGTTACGTTGCTGATCAATTAGAGAACATGCTCGTTTAAAGTTGCGAAATGCTCCCTTATAACGTGGTTTGGCAGCCGCCTGCTTTGTCCACTGCTTGCAGGAAGAGCAGCCTATTGGAACTAACTGGTGGGGGCTTGGAACCAGGGTGAACCGGCAGCCTACCTATCAGCTCCACTTTCCCCTAAGTTCCCTGTGCAGCAGCCGCCCAGCAGGCTACCAATTGCCAGCAGTTCAGCTATCCCTCCCAACACTGCCATGTGCTGCTCCTGCCCTCTGCCTTGGAGCTGCTCCCTGAACCCTCCTGCTTGCTGTGCGGGGTGGAGGAAAGAGGGGGGCTAATCAGGGTGTCCCCCTCCCCCCTGCTCCTTCACCCGGCTTACCCCATTTCCATAGAGCGGTGTGGGGATGGGGCACCACAGGGCTCAGGATGGAGGGAGCTTCCTGGCAGCAGCATCTGTCTCAACTTGCTGATCTACTTAAAAAGGCAGTGTACTTAAAGTGGGGTCAGTGTACTTAAAGGGGCCTTGTGCATCTTTCTCTCTCTCTCTCTCACAGGGTGTGTGTCTCTGTCTGCTCTGCTGTCTTGCCTCCCTCCATTCCTGTTGCCTTGTAGAGTGTGAGGCTACATTAACAACAATGGGTTAACCCTTGAGGGCTCAGCTGATTGCTAGTTCATCATTTAGCAGTAAGGCCTTCCCTGGGAAATATCCCATCCTCTGACTTCACCACTTCAACCAAGCTTCACAATCATCATCACTGTGTACCAGTATTAAATTGTTTGTTTAAAACTTATACTGTGTGTATGTGTGTGTGTGTGTGTTTATATATAAAAAATATAGTCTTTTGTCTGGTGAAAAAAATTTCCCTGGAACCTAACCCCCCCATTTACATTAATTCTTATGGGGAAATTGGATTCGCTTAACATCGTTTCACTTAAAGTTGCATTTTTCAGGAACATAACTACAACATTAAGCGAGAAGTTTCAGAGTAACAGCCGTGTTAGTCTGTATTCACAAAAAGAAAAGGAGTACTTGTGGCACCTTAGAGACTAACCAATTTATTTGAGCATAAGCTTTCGTGAGCTACAGCTCACTTCATCGGATGCATACTGTGGAAAGTGTAGAAGATCTTTTTATACATACAAAGCATGAAAAAATACCTCCCCCCACCCCACTCTCCTGCTGGTAATAGCTTATCTAAAGTGATCACTGTCCTTACAATGTGTATGATAATCAAGGTGGGCCGTTTCCAGCACAAATCCAGGGTTTAACAAGATCGTTTGGGGGGGTAGGGGGGTAGGAAAAAACAAGGGGAAATAGGTTACCTTGCATAATGACTTAGCCACTCCCAGTCTCTATTCAAGCCTAAGTTAATAGTATCCAATTTGCAAATGAATTCCAATTCAACAGTTTCTCGCTGGAGTCTGGATTTGAATTTTTTTTGCTGTAATATCGCAACTTTCATGTCTGTAATCACGTGACCAGAGAGATTGAAGTGTTCTCCGACTGGTTTATGAATGTTATAATTCTTGACATCTGATTTGTGTCCATTTATTCTTTTACGTAGAGACTGTCCAGTTTGACCAATGTACATGGCAGAGGGGCATTGCTGGCACATGATGGCATATATCACATTGGTGGATGTGCAGGTGAACGAGCCTCTGATAGTGTGGCTGATGTTATTAGGCCCTTTGGTGGTGTCCCCTGAATAGATATGTGGGCACAGTTGGCAACGGGCTTTGTTGCAAGGATAGGTTCCTGGGTTAGCGGTTCTGTTGTGTGGTATGTGGTTACTGGTGAGTATTTGCTTCAGGTTGGGGGGCTGTCTGTAGGCAAGGACTGGCCTGTCTCCCAAGATTTGTGAGAGTGTTGGGTCATCCTTCAGGATAGGTTGCGAGAAGTTACTGTACCTCTCATTGAAGTTTTTTTACCCTGCTTGGAAGCCTGCCTCTGCTGTTTAGGATTCTGCCATTCTCCCAAGGACCACTCCAGTCCAGAAAAATCACCCCCCTGAGTGCAGCAAGTCAGTGCTTTTAAGCACTAGTGTAAACAGTGCGGCTCTCTGTGCTTGGAGCTAATCCCCTCGTGGAGGTGGATTACCAGGAGCGCTGGGAGAGCTCTTTCCCAGCACTTGCGCGTGACCATGCTCGCACTTCAAAGCACTGCTGCGACAGCGCTCCTGCGACAGCGCTTTGACGTTTGCAATGTAGCCATGCCCTTATTCTGGAATAAGTCTCCACAGAAGGAGTTAATTCAGGAATACCTGTTCTCCTTTAAATTCACACCCCATGTTAATCCAAATTAACTTCCCAGTGTGGACAAGCCCTTAGACATGATTCCCTTTAATTGGAAATAAACCATATCCTAGGTTTATTCCTGCACTGATAACTGCATATCATCTGTCCCTGCTGATTTACATATGATTAGTGTAATTCATTCATTAGTTGCTTATCAATCCTTCACACCACCATGACCAAATTTTCATTAGTGTTTAATGCTGTATGATTCTCAGTCTTTTAAAAGTGAAGCAGAATAGTTACTACAGCTGTCTCATAGTCCTCATACTTGATTAATTCTACTCTATAATAGTGGTCCCTTCTTCTCCCTTTTTTCTTAATGAAGATTAATTATGAAATCTCTTATTTAACTCTTTTGGAACTCTTTTCCTTCTCTAATGTCTAGACTAACACATTTTTATGAAATTTATCGATTCTGTGGCCCTCTGTAGTATTACTGTAGTATCTCAGTGTTGTCACAAACTTTAATATATTTACCTCAATATCCCGCTGAGGTAGGGAATGCTATTATCCCCATTTTACAGATGGGGAGGTAAGGCACAGAGAGACTGAGTTGTCTGAGATCATACAAGGGTGTCTGGTGGAGCAGGGACACGAACCCAAGTCCTAGGCTAGTGCCTAACCACCAAGCCATCCTTCCTGTCCTGTCGCCTCTCCTTTTCCCATTTTTTCCCCATTCCTTATGTTTGTATATTGACTTTCTAATTCCCTACGGTCCATTCACATTGTAATATTGCTTTTCAGAGATACCTATGGTTTGGATCTTCTCCCTTCGTTTAGAGCAGTGGTCCCCAAAATTTTTCTGTTGCGCCCCTCCCTTACCCAGTCTGCATCCCCCTGGGAGTTGCAGCCGGCGCTGGGAGTGGGGCCGGGAGTAGGACCGGGGCCGGGAGCATGAGCCAGGAGCCATAGTTGGGGCTGGGATTGAGGCCGGAGCTGCGGCTGGGGCCGTGGACAGGAGTGGAGTCACGGCTGGGTCTGGAGGTGGGGACCGAGCGGAGCTGGGAGCAGAGTGGGGCTGGGTGGTGCTCCCTCTCCACCGCCCATAGGGGCTGACTCGAGCCTCGCCGCATTCCACCCCCATCCCCCGAACGTTCCTCCATGCCCCACTAGAGGGGGCGTGCCCCACAGTTTGGGGATCACTGGTTTAGAGACTGGATGGAAGATTGGCATATTTTGTGCATCAGGGATTCTCAACCTTTTTCTTTCTGAGCCTCCCCACCTTCTCCAAAAGGCTATAAAAACTCTACGGCCCACCAGTGCCACAAGAACTGCTTTTCTGCACATAAAAGCCAGTTAAGGCGTATCAAGCAGGATAATTGCTCAGGGCTCCACACCACAGGGGTCCCTGCAAAGCTAAGTTGCTCAGGCTTCAGCTTCAGCCCCAGGTGGCAGGACTGGGAGCCCCAGGCTTCAGTCGAACATAGCAGGGCTTCAGTTTTCTGGCCTGGGCCCCAGCAAGTCTAACACTGACCCTGCTTGGTGGCCCCCCTGAAACCGGCTCACGGCCCCTCAGGGGGCTCCGGTACCCCGGTTGAGAACTGCTGTTGCACATGGCACATTTTCTCTGGGGAGTGGTCTTTCCCATCAGTGATCACTTTTGTTAAATCATCCTATTTCATGGGGTTGTTAGCACCCTTGAATGATTGCCTGACAGCCCTGTTTTTGGTTGTTTTTTGATGGTCCAAATGAATAAATCTGTCAGGAGCCACTCAGACTACTTCAGTAGAAAGATGTGATGTTGTACATGCATGACAAACTGAAAACTTATGCGGATTAAACTGACGTTTTATAAATAAAGATAAGTAGTCAGAAAAGTTTATTTTAAGAAGTTAACTTTTACTCAACAGATCTGTTCTCATTGTATATTCTGAATCACATAGTTTCTTTTGTTGATAATACTTACTGCTTTTTACTCTGTTAGTTTTCCAGAGCTAATAAAGTAATGGGTGAATGGCTAGATTGTTTCTAGCTTACACATTAACAGAATTTTTAATTAAGTTCCACTTGCAGAATCTTTCTTGGGGACTAGCTAGAAAGGACAGGGGGTAACATTCAGATCATGGACTCAATTTGCAGAGCTGGCAGTTAAAAAAAAAAAAAAAAAAAAAAAGCATCTTTGTACTTAAACTGAAGTGTGCATAATTGTGGGGGGGAAGGTACCCTAATATACCTTTTAAAAATAATTTTTCATTTTAAGGGTTCATTTTAAGGTACCCTAATATACCATTTTAAAAATAATTTTTCATTTTAAGGGTTTATTGCCTGATAGTCAACCAATCAGGCTCTAGTGCTTGTGGCCCCCAGTTAATCAATCAGGCTTCTGTGCACCTGGCCCCCATCGTTCTGATTAGTTTGCCTCTAACCTCCATCAGTCATACACAGACTCTACGTTATAATATAAATAATGTCTACAGTTGACCCTATATCCAACATTTGCCCCAGATCTCTTACGGTTTGTTTCTTTATTGAGTCTGATGTGTCTCTTTTAAAAGATATCGGTCAGCAATGAAAAGTAGGACTAATAAGAAAACTTTTTGGCTAGAGCCCAGATTCAGAGGCTTTTATTCAAAAATTTAGTTTATTAAGAGAAACAAAGCAAAAACTACATTGAAAATTCAAAGGACATAAAAGCTAAACCTGTGTGAAATTTGGCCACCAAGTTTTAGAGAAAAATTAGGAATCTATTTTAAGCTCATTTTAGAATAAACTCCTACCTTTCGTGCTTCCAAAAGCATTCTGTTCGGGTCCTTATACCATACTACTTATTTAAAAATTTAAATTATTCAACTGATTTTTTTGATAGAGGAATAGAGGAATGAAAGCTGTGACACATTTCTGGAGAAGTTATAGCCAAACATCTACCAGAACACACATCCTGTCAATGTTACAAATACAATCACAACTATGGTTTTGCAACTCTTATATAAAAGGTTAACTCAATCTTTCTTTCTTTCTTTTTTTTTTTTGGTACAGTATATACTCATTCATAAGCTGAATTTTTTTGGTAAAAAAGTGAAGAATTAAAGAGCAGGGGTCAGCTTATCAACTGATCTACACCAAAATTTGACGATTTTAAGCTCTATTGAATTATTGAAATAGATATCTAATACGTTGTCATTTTGTTTACCGGGAGCATTCACAGGCAGGGAGCCCCTCAGCTCCCAGTGGCCGCGGTTCGCTGTTCCCAGCCAACGGGAGCTGCGGGAAATGGCGGCCAGCATGTTTCTTGGCCCGCACGCTTCCTGCAGCTCCCATTGGCTGGGAACAGCAAACCGTGGCCACTGGGAGCTGAGGGGCTCTGTGCCTGCGGATGTTCCAGGTAAATAAAACATCCCAACTTGCCAGCAGCTTATTCTGATGGGCCGGGAGCCAAAGTTTGCCAAGCCCTGAAATATAGGGTCGACTTATGAAAGGGTCAGACATTTTTACCTATCCATCTTGGGGGGATCCGCTTACAAATGAACGGGCTAATGAATGAGTATATACGGTATGTCCACTCTGCAGTCTTTCTGTGGCTGAACTGTTTGCATGCTTACTCCCACCATGCTACCTAATTTTGTTTATATCAGTTAATTCTGAGAAAATCTGGACAGTTATTCCATACTGCCAAGTGACCAGATAGCGCACACATGGATCAGCACGGATCCACCAGCATGTGGTAAAAATTCACTCTTGGATGTCCTACTGCACAGAGAGTAGAACAGAAAGAGGAGCAGTCAAATATTTTTGTATATGATTTTCTAAGAGATATGCTCTAGCGCAGTGGTTCTCAAAGCCGGTCCGCCGCTTGTTCAGGGAAAGCCCCTTGCGGGCTGGGCCGGTTTGTTTACCTGCCGCGTCCGCAGGTTCGGCCCATTGCCGCTCCCACTGGCCCCGGTTCGCCGCTCCCACTGGCCCCGGTTCGCCGCTCCCACTGGCCCCGGTTCGCCGCTCCCACTGGCCCCGGTTCGCCGCTCCCACTGGCCCCGGTTCGCCGCTCCAGTCCAATGGGGGCTGCGGGAAGGGCGGCCAGCACGTCCGTCGGCCCGCGCCGCTTTCTGCAGCCTCCATTGCCCTGGAACGGCGAACCGCGACCAGTGGGAACCGCGATCGGCCAAACCTGCGGACGTGGCAGGTAAACAAACCGGCCCAGACCGCCAGGGGCTTTCCCTGAACAAGCGGCGGACCGGCTTTGAGAACCAATGCTCTAGGGTTATTTGGGGGAAGTTCTATGGCCCATTATAGAGGAAACCTAGATCAGTGGTTTTCAAACTGCAGGTGGCGACCCAGTACTGCGTCGTGGAATGTAAGGCACTGGGTTGTGACGGCTCTGGTCAGCACCGCTGACCGGGCTGTTAAAAGTCCCGTCGGCGGTGCTGCCCAGTTAAGGCAGGATAGTCCCTACCTGTTCTGCAACCGTGCTGCACCCCAGAAGCAGCCAGCAGCAGGTCTGGATCCAAGGTGGGGGGGCCACGGGCCTCCGCATGCTGCCCCCTCCCTGAGCACCAGCTCCGCACTCCCATTGGCCGGGAACCAGCCATTGGGAGCTGCGGGGGGCAATGCATGAGGGCGAGAGTTGCACGGAGCCGGTTGTGCGTCTCTGCCTAGGAGCTGGACCTTCCGGGGCCCAGTGCGGTTTGCAGTTCCAGGACAGGCTGGAAGTCTGCCTCTGCACCCCGACTGCGCTGCTGACTGGGAGCTGTTGGAGGTAAGCCTGAGCCCCCTCCTGCACCCCACATCCATCATCCCTGGCCCCACCCCAGAGCCTGCACCCCCAGCCCAGAGCCCCATCCCACATCCCAAACCCCTCATTCCCAGTTTCGTTGGGTCATGGGCATAAAAATTTTCTTCAACTGGGTCGCCAGAAAAAAAGTTTGAAAACTGCTGATCTAGATGATCATAATGGTGTCTTCTGGCCTTGGAATCTATGAAATCAGTTACACAGCCATGATTATAAAACTGTTTGAAAAAGAAAACTGTGTTGAAAAAGAAAACTTTATATATATTCATATGAGTGACCCATTGATCAGCCTGAAATGCAAGTCCACATACATATATTATGAATTATGATTGCTAGTGTTATGTAATTTAATAGGAAAATTATATATACAACATTATCACAAAGTAATTATAAATACTTAAACAAAACATTTTTTTGATAAATGGGAATTATTACCAATAAGTACATTTAAGAATTCTTTAAAAAAAAATCCAGGTACAGATATTGAGATAACAAGTGCATATAAATACCCAGCAGTCCATTGAAAAGTTGATGTGATGAAATACCAATTTTTTTATAATTGATAAGGATGTTTGTTTACTATTGGCATTGTAAAAACTTATGTTAACTGTTAATTTGCTTGGGGTTTTGTAAATTAAGTAAATAGTAAAGTACATTGGTGCTTAGCAACCTAAATTTGTTGGGCGAAGCAAAGAGTTTTTTTTGTAATTCTGGTATGCTCATTTTATTTTTGTACTTGTCTAAAAAAGAAAATATATAAAATAATATTTAATTGAATCCAAACTGAAGACATTATCTTTTATCTGAGGTGTTACTGACTGGCGCACAAGAGAAACTGAACTCTAAAAGGCAAAGACAGTTGGCGATACTGACTTTTGTCCAAGGTCTTGGGCATGGGGGATGTGGTGTGACTGCAGCTTCCCTCTTCAAACAATGCCATATGACTGATGAGGGGGTTGTCAGAAAACCAACTGATCTAGAAGGCATGTGGACAGTTTGTAATGTGAATTTTGCTACATTGTTCTAGAGCATGAGTACCAGACAATTAAATTAGCTATACCTAAAAATGAAACTGATTTATGTATTTTAATTAGGGCTGTTGATTAATTGTTGTTAACTTACACAATTAACTAAAAAAAAATGAATTGTGGTTAAAAAAAAATTAATCTCGATTAATCACAGTTGTAATTGCACTGTGCAATTCATAGAATAGAATACCAATTGAAATTTATTAAATATTTTTGGATGTTTTTCAACATTTTCAAATATATTGATTTCAATTACAACACAGAATACGAAGTGTACAGTGCTCACTTTATATTATTTTTATTACAGATATTTGCACTGTAAAAAAAAGATAAAACAAGTAGTATTTTTCCGTTCGCCTCATACAAGTATTGTAGTGCAATCTTTATCATGAATGTGCAAATTACAAATGTAGATTTTTTTGTTACATAACTGTACTCAAAAACAAAACAATCCTAAAACTTTAGAGCCTACAAGTCCACTCAGTCCTATTTTTTGTTCCGCCAATCGCTAAGACACACAAGTTTGTTTATATTTCCAGGAGATAATGCTGCCCGCTTCTTATTTTCATCCCCTGAAAGTGAGAACAGGCATTCGCATGGCACTTTTGTAGCTGGCATTGCAAAGTATTTACATGCCAGATATGCTAAACATGCATATGCCCCTTCATGCTTCGGCCACCATTCCAGAGGACATGCTTGCATCCTGATGATACTCATTAAAAAAAATGTGTTAATTCAATTTGTGACTGAACTCCTTGGAGGAGAATTGTATGTCGCCTGCTCTGTTTTACCTGCATTCTGCCATATATTTCATGTTATCGCAGTCTTGGATGATGACCTAGCACATGTTCGTTTTAAGAACGCTTTCTCTGCGTTTTGTGAAATCTACAGTGAAAAGGTAACAATGTGAGATTTCTAAGGATAGCTACAGCGCTCGATCCAGGGTTTAAGAATCTGAAGCGCCTTTCAAAATCTAAAAGGGTCAAGTACGGAACATGCTTTCAGATGTCTTAAAAAAGCAACACTCAGATGTGGAAACTACAGAACCCAAACCATCAAAAAAGAAAATCAACCTTGTGCTGGTGGCATCTGACTCAGATGATGAAAATTAACATGCATCAGTCTGCACTGCTTTGGATCTTTATTGAGCAGAGCCTGTCATCAGCATGGATGCATGTCCTCTGGAATGGTTGTTGAAGCGTGAAGGGACATATGAATCTTCAGCACATCTGGCATGTAAATATCTTGCAATGCCGGGTACAACAGTGCCATGCAAACACCTCTTTTCACTTTCAGGTGACACCGTAAACAAGAAGCAGGCAGCATTAGCTCCTGCAAATGCTCAGACAGACAAGTTTGTTTACAACTGGCTGAACAAGAAGTAGGTCTGAGTGGACTTGTAGGCTATAAAGTTTAATGTTTTTTATTTTTGAGTGCAAAATTGTTTTTTTGTACATAATTCTACATTTGTAAGTGCAGCTTTCATGATAAAGAGATTGCACTACAATACTTGTATTAGGTGAATTGAAAAATACTATTTCTTTTTTACGTACAAATATTTATAATAAAAAAAATAAAGTTAGCACTGTACACTTTGTGTTCTGTTATAATTGAAATCAATATATTTGAAAATGTAGAAAACATCCAAAAATATTTTAATAAATGGTATTCTGTTATTGTTTAACAGCTCGATTAATCACGATTTATTTTTTTAATCGCTTGACATCCCTAATTTTATTTGTCCAAGTTGTGTAAAATGCAAAAATAAAAAACATAACTGGTGGAAATGATGCTTGTTTATGATTAAAGCCAGGAAAAGCACTTTGGGCCCAATCTAAAGCCCACTAAATCAATGCAAAAACCAAGGCTTGAGCCTTTTTTCATCAATTCTAAGGCCAGAAGGGACCATTGTGATCATCTAGTCTGCACACACAGGCCACAGAACTTCCTCAAGTTAATTCATAGAGCATATCTTTTAGAAAAATAACCAATCTTAATTTTAAAATTGCCTGTGATGGAGAATCCACCATGACCTTTAGTAAGTTGTTCCAATGGCTAATTTCTCTTAAAAATGTACACCTTATTTCCAGTCTGAATTTGTCTAGCTTTAACTTCCAGCCCTTGGATTGTGTTACACCTTTTCTTGCTAGATTGAAAAGTCTGTTATTAAGTATTTGTTCCCCATGTAGGTTAATAACTTTATACTTGGCTGGCTTTCACTTTACGGAGGGTATGTTTACGTTGCAATCTGAGGTGCAATTGCAGCATGTGTAAACATATTCGAGCTAGCTTTTATATAGCTAGTGCAAGTACCAGTAGCAGGGAAGCCACAACAGCACGGACTTTAGTGTCTGCTAGGCACTGAGTAAGTACCCAGAGTCTAGGACAGGCTTGTACAGTAACTCCTCACTTAACTTCGTCTCAGTTAACGTTGTTTCATTGTTACGTCGCTGATCTATTAGAGAACATACTCATTAAAAGTTGCGCAATGTTTCCTTATAACGTTGTTTGGCCATGAGGGCTTGGAACCAGGGTGGGCCGGTAGCCCCCCTATCAGCTCCCTCCACCCCTCAGTGCCTCCCACCTGCCTGCAGCCCCGCGGATCAGCAATTCTTCCCTCTCGCAGCAATTAGCTGTTTTGCAAGTGTTCAGGAGGCTCCGCAGCAAGGAGTGAGGATGCGATGCGCAGCCTCCCTCCTCCCTTCCTGTGCCTCCCACCTGCATCAATCAGCTGTTTTGCGGCATTCAGGAGGTTGGGGGAGGAGTGAGGACATGCTCGGGGGAGGGAGTGGAGTGGGGGGGGGTGGGCGGGCGGGCCTGGGGCAGAGCCAGGGGTTGAGCACCTGCCGACACTTTGGAACAGCAGAGAGAGTCAGCCATTCTGAAAAAATAGCTCCAGTTATCCATGCCTTCTTATTGGATCTCCAAATGACTGGAAGGTGTTCCTTTGAAAATCCCTTAAGAGCTTGTGGTGTTTCAGATTGGTACCCTGCCAGCGGTTTCATCTTCATGTCTCCAGCAGCATTACCACCTAGAAGGTATACATGGAAGGAATACTGTGCCAAGGAAAATCTTGATTTCAAGATTTTCTTACTTATTGATAATGCACTGGCTCATCCAATCAACCTGGACAACCAGTGTGAAAAAGTCAAAGTTGTCTTTCTGGAACCTAACATCACTCATCCAACCCATGGACCAAGGAGCCATTGCTGCATTTAAGGCGTATTACTTACGCCGTACTTCTGACGAGCTCATCAGAGGCACCGATGGGGAAGGCAAGCCTATGATTCAGCAATTTTGGTGTGACTACAACATCCGCAAGTGCATCGATAACATCGGTAAGTCCTGGGCTGAAGTCACTCAAGCATGCGTGAATGGTGTGTGGGGGAAGTTGTGGCCTGACTGTGTCGATGACTTAAAAGGATTTAAAGATGTTATCCCTGCTATTAAGAAAGATATCCTCAGCTTGGCCAAGAAAACAGGTTTTGATGAGGTGGAAAAAGCCCGTGTTACACAACTTCTGCAGTCACACGGAGAAGAGCTAACCAATGAAGATCTGATGCAACTAGAGGTGATGAGAGCAATGGAAGAAGACAGCCAAGAAGTAAAAGAAGAACCAACTCATCGAAATTTGACTGCCAAACATCTTTCTGAAGCTTTCCAGATGATTGAAGCTGGTTTACAAATCCTTAGTGATGACCATCCTAACAGGGAACGCATCTCCAAGTCGTTAGGAAATGAATTACTATAAAGACATTTACCAAGAAAAAGAAAGGAAAGCAAAACAACAATCTCTAGATGTATTTTTTTGAGTTGGGAAAGTTCAGCAAGAGGAGCAGCTGGACGATCCACCCTCTGATTCCACCTCCTCAACCAAGTTTCACAATCATCATTGCTGAATACAGTATGACATTATTTGTTTAAAATTGTTTAAAACTTGTATTGTATATGTATATAATGTCTTTTGTCTGGTGAAAAAAATTTGCCTGGAACTAACCCACCTTGTTTACATTAATTCTTATGGGGAAATTAGATTTGCTTAACATTGTTTTGCTTAGTCTAATTTTTCAAGAACATAACTACAAAGTTAAGTGAGAAGTTACTGTATAGTTTGCACTGAAGCTCATGCTGTGGCAGTTTCACTGCTGTTGGTACTTGTACTATCTCTGTTAAAGCTAGCTGCCATGTGTCTGCACATGGTGCAGTCACACATCTAGTTGCAATGTAGATATACTCTAAGTCTTTTGAAAACTTTTAAATGGTTGTTTCTCTGATGGTCCATTGAAAATAATCTTTCTGTCTTTCTTTCATCTGTTTTGGCCTTCTGTCTGTATGCTGTCTCTGGTAGCCTGCACCCCTCAGTGATGAAACCACGTTGGGATAAGGACTGAGCATTTGTCGTCCTACTTTATTTACCAAAAAAAAAAAGTGTCTAACAGTTTATCCAATTAATAAATTACCTTTGCTTATACTTAATAAAAAACAGAGCCCTTGAAATTAGGACTATCGAATAGAAAAACTGATTTTTAAAGACATCAGTTGTCCATTTTGCAGACAAATAATAAATCCTTAAACTTTAATCTGCAAGGTTACAAAATGTTTTGGTACGTAACAGTAACACGTAGTGCCTAACACAGTGGTTCATGATTAGGGCTGCCAGGCGCTATAACTAATATAAATAATAATAGATGTACAAAGACACTTTTAAAATATGCTTAATTTTTTGTGGAATATGCACTTAGCATATAAAACGAACAGCTGATTTTTTTCATGCCAGTGCCTAGAACTAGTGTGTCATTATCCATTATGTTCACTGATTTTTCAAATAATTTATGGGCACTGGTTCATAGTCTTCTCAATTCCCAATCTACAGTTTTCCAAGGAGCAGTGAATATAGAACTGGGGGGGTGATTTGCAAACTGCTGGGGAAATTGGGTATGGTATAGGATCCTACAGAGTGGTATTACACTCACAGGTAGCTGAATCTCATTGCAACTTCCTGCTTCCGCTTTAAAACTAGAAACAAAATATTGGGGGGGGGGAGGAATTTGTCAGAAGTAACACACAAAACACTAGTTAGAATCAAATTTTGGAATTTGCACCTGAATTCTAATGATTTTAAAAATAAAAAATCTGCTTTTTTTTAATGACGTTTCCTCATCGGAGGCATCTTGTAAAGTGCTTTCCTTTCCCTTGGGGTGCTGCGCCACACAGGTGAGGCTTGTGGAGAAATGAAGGGTGCAGATCTGATGATCTATTCTAGCACTTATTTCCTTTTTTAATCTTTAAATAAGGCATGTTAGATCAGGAGAAAAGAATCCAAAAGTGGTTTTTTTACGTAGTCCTAGTCTTCAGTTAAACTTTTAATTCGCCCCAGTTGAAAAAGAGAGAACAGCAACTTGTTGCTTCCTTTGCATGTCTCTTCCAAAGGCCAGGGCCTTTAGAACACCTTTTTGTTTGGCTTTGGCTTCCCTGCAGAGCTCAGGGCTGAGCCAAGACAACTTCTTATGTTTTCCCCGCTGTGGTAGGTGCCAAATGTAGTTCAAGTTACGATAGCGAAAGCTGGTATAAAATCTGATTTTAAGGACAGAAACTAGACCAACAAAAATTGTAGGAGGAGGAAGAAGAAAGAAAGAGTGAACAGTTCCTCAACATATGTTTTCTCACTGTCAAATATAGGAGCGGAGGCTGCAGCCTGCCTTTATCTTACGAAACCTGCACTGTCAATTGCTAATAGTATTCTGACAAAAAGGGGGCTCAGTGGATGCTACCCATATATGTATGGATGTTGATTTTTTGGGTTGTTTTGGTGGTTTGTTTTTGAAGTTGGGGTGAAGTGAGTTACACCAGAAAAACAAAGGTTGTATGACTAAACAAAGTATTGTCCCAACTGCGACTTACTTCAAATGGTAAATGTGCAGTTGGCCTGCTAGAACAGCAGAGGCATTAGGTTAATGATTTGTTAGTGTTTGTCCTGAAGTAGAAGTGCAGCCACTGTACGCCCCAGTGATTAATACAGTACACGCCCAGTAAATGTCTGCTGCAGAAACACTTCATCTATTTTAGGAGATGCTTAGTCATCCTTTCTCCAGACTCCAGCACTGCTCTCCTCTCTTTACCACTGAAGCCAGTGAGCAACAGTTAAACAAGATTTCAGTGGAGCAACAAAGTTAGTTGTATTTTTTTAATTATGGTGGGGAGATTAATTTTGGTATGTCTTGCTTCTTGATAAGCTGTAAGGAAATATTTTGTTACTAATAGAAGACTGATTATATTGGTAAATCTAACAGTTTTTGCCTTATAGTTGTTTTGTGCCTGCTAACTTTGCCGTGGGGTTTGTAAGATAATCTTTATTTGTAGGAAATCTAATATGGACATACCCGTGTCGTTAAAGTGACAGATTAAAAATTACATGTTTTCAAACAAATTTCTTTACCTGAAGAACTTTTAAAACCTAACTCTTCTACCAATTATACTAATTGTTTACTTTTTGCATGCCAGTCAGTCTGGACAGTGAAAACGTACTCCACTTTTTTAGCTATTGTCAGATTTTAGTCACCTTAACTTTATGGTTCTTGTGTGCTAGTTCAGTGTTTTCTCTTCATCTCATGCTCTCTTGTTAAAGCTTACTTTTCTAGGATATATCTTATTTGATTAGAAAGTAATCCAGAATAAGCATACAGTTTACATAAAGTACGCTCTAGGATAACTGCTGAAATGTGGTTTTGTTTGATAGATTAGACTATTGCTGTAGGTATTATACTTGTTTTTTGTTTTTATATTTGTTCTAGTTAGAAATAGTTTTCAGGGCTGCAGTGTCCAGGTTTAGCAAATTTTGAATCTAATACAGTAAATATATGAACCAAAATGTCTTCTTTTTTTCAGATGTAAAACACCGTGCATATAGACTTCTGCTTCTGACACCGTCACAGAACCCTGAACGCCTACCTTGTGTCATGGCTGTATAGAAGACATCCAGCTGATATTATTAATGGACTCCAATGAACATCATTTTGGAGTCCACTGACTTTTATATCAGGGGTGCATGCTCTCATGGACAACATGAAAGGGTAGTGCTGAAAGTTTTACATTGAAAACAACATTTTTGTTACTACTGCAGGCTGGTTATCTAACATGGAAAATAGTTAGTTTAGTTTTTGGCTCAATTTAACTTTCAGAAAACGGCCTTTTTTTTTATTCAGTGGCCCTATAGAAACCACTTGATTTTAGATTTTTAATGACAGCGTTGTCTTAAGATGACAAATTAGAATGAGTAAAAGCAAATAGGTTTCCTACTGGAAAAATTTTCTGTGTTGACCATGTTTAGCCATTCTGTTTTATTCAGCTATTTTTTTGAAACATCCCCCAAAGAGTTAATGCACCTTATATAGGACGCCTGACCTTTTGCAGCTTCATAATTCATATCTAGATGTCACCGGTGTTTCCCATGTTAACAGTTCTCAGCATGTTTTACTATATCTGCCTTCGGCGCCGAGCCAGGACAGCGACAAGGGGAGAAATGATGAACAGCCGGAGAGCTATTGAATCAAACAGCCGAGCCTTACCTATCAATGTTGAAGTAGTCCAGTATGCCAAAGAAGTGTTGGATTTCAGTTCTCATTACGGTAGTGAAAACAGCATGTCCTACACCATGTGGAATTTGGCAGGTATTCCAAATGTGTACCCCAGTTCTGGTGACTTCACTCAGACTGCTGTGTTTCGAACTTATGGAACTTGGTGGAATCAGTGTCCTAGTGCCCAGTTGCCATTCAAGAGGACTCCACCTAACTTCTATAGCCAGGACTACGTAGAGCTTGCTTTTGAGGAGCCAGTTTATCCCACAGCAGTGCATGTTCTGGAAACATATCACCCTGGGGCTGTAATTAGGATTTTGGCTTGTTCTGCAAATCCATATTCCCAAAATACACCAGCTGAAGTAAGGTAAACTTTTACTGAGTATCTCTCTTTAACTTACTAAATAGTACAACCACAAAAGAACGTTTAAGTTGGGTTTCAGTCTTTACTTTCAGTGTCTGAGTACTTTATATCAGACCCACAAATACGTTGTTTACTTCAGTGTATGTTTAAAGCATTTTTATTTAGGGTACATGTTTTGGTTTCCAACATTGTTTAATATCAATATTGTAGTGTTAGATTATTTATTGAGACCATTTAGGGTCAAAGCTCATGCAGGTTTCATTTGTATAATAATCGTTCTTCTAGCAAGCCAAACCTACAAATAATCTATATGGAACTTTTGGTAAAAAATAGTTACTATGCATTTACAGTAACTTGTTAATTAAATGACGCTTCTCTGGAATTTTTACTTTCCCCCAAATAGTGAATTGTTTATACAGTGTTCCATTTTGAGGTGAAGATTTTTGGAGTTACTGTGTTGTAAGGCAAAATGTGCCTATTGCTCAAAATTTATTTTTAAGTTTTGAATGTAATCCTTATTTGCCAAAACAACCTAAACTAAATTTGAGTACAAACAAAATAAAAGTTTGCTTGTGAGGTGAACCTTTGTATGCTATGTTTTATCTTAGAGTGACTAGTTAGGCTAAAGTAATATGTTCCTGAAAATAGCTTATAATGGAAATGCAGGAATAAATATGTCCAACTACAGAGTATTAACACTAGCCAGTTCCTCCAACATTTTCATATCTTACGATATTAAAAACTTTCATAGATGTGTATGTACTTCCTTATATTTAAGATCTTGAGCTAATTAAATAAGTGGAAACTGCATGATTCTAAGTGAGGGCAGCACTTTCAAGGTATTGACTTCAGATTCTGTGGCGTTACAAACTTGTTAAGCATTTCTAGTAAGTCTTTTGCATTAATGTAGTTACAGATGTTTGTTCCTTACCATTCAGTGTGGCTCACTAGATGGGGCATTGGACTGGGAGTTGGGAAACTTGGGTTCTTTTCCTGGCCATTTGACTGGTCTGTTTGATGATCTTGATTAAATCACTTAGTTGCTGTGCCTTCTGTTTCCCCATCTATAAAGTGGGGATGATACATAGCTCCTTTGTAAAGCATTTTGACATCTATGGATGAAAAGTGCTATCTAAAAGCTGAGGGTGGTAATATTATATAGCAAGAATGAAAAGGAAGAAATTCTATCCTAAGTGTTCCACGTGCAAGCTCAAAAAAATATATCAGCTGTATGAAGATGTAGGGCTAGATTTTCTCTGGTGTCAAGAACCATTTGGCACAAGGGTGGGAGTGGGCCACTGGCTGGTCAGTTATATTTCCCTAATTTTGAAACCGTAGCTTCTTCAGCTCTGGCATAAATTAGAGCAGCCTAGTGGAGCACAGCTATGCCGATGAGCATAGCCTGATTGGGAGATGCTTGGCGCAGGAGCCAGCTCAACTGGCTTTATGCTAGCTAAGAGTCTCTCCCCTTTCCTGAGGTAGTTTTCAGAGAGTCAATTATGACCAGATTCTAGCATCTTTGAGCCACCAGGGATTGCAGTAGAGAATCTAGCCTCCAACCATCTCTAAAAGCAACCATGTTAGACAAATGTTAGCCATTTACAAGTCTTGGAAAAATCCACTCCCTTTTGTGAATAGAGCAAGAAGCTTTCCTGGGCAAGTGCCATCAGCTTCTGTAGAGCTGAAACTTTAATTTTTTTTTGGGGGGGGGGGGGGGACCCTTAACCTCTAATACTCTGTGATTGCAAAGATAACTTTCCAAATGAGAACCTAGTGCAAACTGATGCAGTCTGTTGTTCCTAAATGTTCAGACAGATAGTTTGTGTCTCTGCTGTTATTTATAGCTTTGTTAAACACAGCAGAGTGAAAACTAACGGGAATCTTGTCAGTTTTCACTCCCACTATTACGAACTCTGGGCAACAATGAAATTTACAGTCTGCTTCTGGAACTTTTAAAAGCTATGTGTGATAGTAGAATTGGCACCATGGCCTTTGATGGGGGAGGTGGACCCAAAAATAGAGAGTAGGATGGGATGGATTAGGTGTGTGTTTGGGGGGGTCACCACTCGTCTCTATTTTTGGGTTCACTCCCCAGTGAAGAGATACAATGCCTGATTCTGCAGTCGTTCGTAGTTTTTAAAAACTGAAGAAACAGAATAAAACTGACCTATTTTTGCAGATTCACTGCTGCACTCAGAGTTCTCAATTACAAGACCTAAGGTGGAGTGAGAGGTTAAGGGGGAACAGAAAGAGAAACAAAAAAATATAGGGGAGGAAGTAAAGCACACACTTTAGGGGAAAATAGAAAGGGTGTAAAGGGCTAGAGAAGGTGAAAAAGATAAGAGGAAGAAAGCACTGAAAACAACATGGGGCAAAGCTATATAATGATCAGTATAGGATAGAGAAAAAGTGGAGTTGGGCCAGGGCTGGAAAGAAGGTTTAACAAAAACAACAGAGTTACTGTAGTAAGTTCATTTTAAAAAATGCATTAAATTTAAAATAATACATTACAGTCTAATATAGTACACAGTAAATAGTACACAATATTTTATACACTGTGCCTCTAAATTGAGGACTTTGGAGGGGCCTGGCCATGCAGGTAGTCCTTGAGTTAGTAGGTTTTTATGTCCTGGCTACTTAAGTGATTCAGTTAACCAGTACATTTTGGGGGCTAATTGGTTCCCCAAACTCCCTAATTAAGACTTCTTATGTGGGTGCATAAACCGTAAAAGGTAGATGTGTGTGTGTCATCATGATGTGTTCAACTGTCACAATTTATTTTGTGTTGTTATATCAGTGTGTTAATGCAATTGGGTGTAGTTGTTTGTTTAAATTTTCCCCATTTATTGAATAAATATCTGTATACTTGAAAAGTAAGAAATTTGAGTTCAAAGAACAGCAGTAGGCCAAACAGTTAACATTTAATTCACTACGTTTCTAACCATGAGATGAGAAAACTCAAAGCATTGTAACGTGCAAACCATTTGTGGGCAGGTACACTGAAAAATCAGCTTTCAGTCTTCATGAATTTGGGATCCAAGCTAGAAGCCATTCATGGTCTATCAGTTTGTGTTAAAATATTTTCAGTTGTCTGCCTATGCACTGCTGATGTTTACAAAAATAGATTTTTCTTTATCTCTCTTTGTTTTAACTACTCATATATGTCACGCCCCAAAATTGGTTTACTAATTTGTTTGGCAATATTGTGCTATAATAACAATATCTAGGATAGTAATGAAAGGACTGAAAGGAAATAATGATATTGAGTGTTTTTATTGATGCCGAATACCATTAGTTTATATAATAACATCTAAACTTTGAATCCGTTTAATTCCTTTGTTCATAAGAAATAATATGCCTCTTAATTTTAAAAAATCTTTTTAAAAATTCTCTCTTGAAAGCCTATTACTTGATCAGATTGATCTTGGCTGAATAAGCTAGTTACTGAGGTAGACTGACATAAGAGGAATGAAAGTTGCCTACTAAACTAAAGGAAGTTATAAAAGGAGAAAAAAATAGTGAAAATAATTTACTCAGGCATAGCAAACATTTAATGATAGGTACCACTTTCCTCTTGAGTTTATGGCATATTCAACAGTTACTTCAGTTTGGTGAATTAGGGTGACCGAGGAGCGATTTTCTTCTCTTTCCTCCACCTCCCAAAAAGCCTTTCAGATGTGATCTCCACAAAAATAATTCTTCTGAGTTTTCTCTGAGACAAACCAATCCAGGCCTGTTTACTCCAGAGGAATCAGAATTAAAATATTGGACTAATTATTTATTTTTATTGTAAATCATAATGAAATGTGTTTGTATAAAAAGGCAGAATGGATTATGGATTGTGCCTAGTTACTTCATTAACTATAGATTATTGGACAAATATAAAAGTTTATAAAGTTGAAACATTGTTCACTGAGGTAGGAAAATAAGGGCCTGATCCTGCAAGCACTTGCTATCAAGTGTAGTGCTTGGTTTCAGGGAGACTACTCAAGCAAATAACCTGAATTTTTTTTTAAGATACAGACATATCCACATGCTGATGAAATGCCTCAAGTACTGCTAATTGAGGAAATTATAGTAAAAGAACTTCCAAGTACTAAGCTCAATTATTTTTTTAGAATTTAATTGGTAAGCATTCATTTGTGCAAAGCCAACACCAAGAGTAGCAAAGTGTTGGCAGGATTGTACCTTAAGTTTTGGTCTGTTTTATTTGATTTTTCTTCCCCAGATTTACATAAAATGTATTTTGTCCTGTGTGGGTATCCATTGTTCTCTGACTATTATCTTTGGACCAGTTTCCCCATCTGAAAGGAGATAATGATACGTACCTCCTTGGTAATGGACTTCGAGATCTCTGGATGAAAAGCTCTGAACAAGAGTTAAATATTATTTCTGTTGGAAATTCCCTTCTTGGAAGTAAACAGAAGATCCCTCTTCTGATATATCTAAACATAGATATATATATATTTTTAAATCAAGCTGCTTTTTGGCTCCACTTCTGGCATGTTTGATATATTGCAGTCACATTGACAACCTAATCTTTTGCCTCTGTGCAAAGCTGATGACAATTCCTCAGGACTTTGTGGCCCTCTTTTTTTTCAGGCAGGAATCTCCTGGGTTTTGGCTTCCTCCAACCTAGCAGCAGTTTGGTAACTAGAGGGCAAGTCCTTCTTTAGGATATCATAGGAATTAGAGAATTTCCTTGTTTTAGAATTCCTTACAGCTAGCAGCAGCAGAAGGAAGGAGGCAGGGCACTAAAATCACAGATATGTGGGGCTGGACCTCAAGGTCATTTCATCTAGCCTCTTACACTGAGGCAAGACCGGGTATACTTAGACCATCCCTGACAAGTGTTTGTTTAAGATGGTCTTGAAAACCTCCAGTGATAGGGATTCCACAACCTCCTTTGGAAGCCTATTCCAGAGCTTAACTATCTTTATAGTTAAAACGTTTTTCTAATATCTAACCTAAATCTCCCTTGCTGTAGATTAAGCCTACTACTTCTTGTCCTACGTTCGGTGGACATGGAGAATATTTGATCAGCAGCCTCTCTATAACAGCCCTTAACATATTTGAAGACTGTTATCAGGTCCCCCCTCAGTCTTCCTTTCTTAAGACTAAACGTGCCCACTTTCTTTAACCTTCCCTCATAGGTCAGGATTTTTAAACCTTTTATCATTTTTATTGCTCTCCTCTGGATTCTCTCTAATTTGTCCACATCTTTGTTAAAATGTGGCACCCAGAAATGGACACATTATTCCAGCTGAGGTCTCACCAATGTCAAGAAAAGAGGGGAAATTACCTCCTGTGTCATATATACAACACTCCTATTAATATACCCCAGAATGATATTAGCCCTTTTCCCAACTGCATGACCAAGTCTTCAATTTGTAAAGGTAGTTTTGAATTCTAATCCTGTCCTCCGGCCTCTCCCAGTTTGGTGACATCTGCAGATTTTATAAGCATACTCTGCACTCCATTATTCAAGGCAGTTAATGAAAATATTGAATAGTAGCAGAACCAGGACAGATCCCTAGAACCCCACTAGATATTCTCCTCCCCCCACCCCCAGTTTGACAGCTAACCATTGATAACTACATAAGCTTTTAAATGGTTGTGTTTCTGATGGTTCATTGAAAATAATGTCTGTTTCTTTCTTTTCATTTTGGCCTTCTGTCTGTGTGCTGTCTCTAGTAGCCTGCACCCCTCAGTGATGAAACCACATTGGATAAGGACTGAGCATTTGTCATCCGAGTTTATTTACCAAAAAAAAAAGTCTAACAGTTTGTCCAACTAATAAATTATCTTTGCTTATACTTAATTAAAAAAATAGAGCCCTTGAAATTAGGACTATCCAATAGAAAAACTGATTTTGAAAGACATCCGTTGTCCATTTTGCAGATAAATAATAGATCCTTAAATTTTAATCTGCAAAGTTACAATGTTTTGATACTTAACAGTAACACATAGTGCCTAACACAGTGGTTCATGCCTAGGGCTGCTAGGCGCTACAACTATAATAATAGATTTATATTAGTTGTAGCGCCTGGCTTTTCAGATGTACACAGCCAGTTTATCATCTGCTTTCTTTTAAATGAGACTAAGCATGACTGCAAGATCCAAAGAACAGATCTGTGTGAGGAGAAGTAATGCTCAAGGTGTGGGGTCCCACCCAACTGCTACTTATGTTGAATTTTTTTGCCCGAACTGTACAAGGGAGTATGAAAATCTCTGTAGTTTGGTCTCTCTTCTGCTCAGAATCTCAGACCCATGCTGTCTCTCTTTATAAGTTTTCAAAGATGTCATCCAAGGGTTCTCTTTCTAGGAACAGTGCTCTTAGGCATCCATCCCTAAAGCCTCAGATTATTCTATTATTTAATTGAACCTTTTGAGCCCCATCCCATACTCTTATACAGAACAGTTTGTCTCAATTCCTCATAGGAAAAAAGAAGGCCCTGCTTCTCCCTCTCCCTGCCCTGTGGAACTCCTTAGGCATCCAGATCTTGTGACTTACAAGTGTTTCTGGCTGCTTTGTTTTTCATTAGTTACCCTGGGTCTCTTTCTTTCCAAGTACCATCATAAGAAGGGAGGCATTACAAAAGTTCCAGCCAGCCTCTTATCTGAGCAGTTGTCCAACTATCACCAGCATTTGCCCAAGTTATTAGTGGGGAAGAATGAACTGTCCTGTCCGTGTCATACTTGGACCTATCCACGTGATGAGCGTTGCCTTTTTGTGCAGAGTAAGGTGGATGGGCTGATGGATCTAATTTTCTCTTCCCTATACTTTTCCCCAGATCCTAGTTGGTTAGAACCCTTCCAAGATGTAAAGATGGAAGATAGTTTCTTTTGACTTTTTCTTATACCAGAGGCTATGGAGAAGATTGTGCACTCTGAATGAATGGCCAAATCCAGAGTAAAAAGATCTGCTAGGAGAACCGCTCAAAAATGCTATACTAAGTGTAGCTAGGCCAAATGGGTAAATTTTTCCGCCTCTTCACTTTTAACACCACCTTCCTTCAGTTTCTCCAGGACCACTCTCTGCACTGGAAATTTCTAAGCCCAAGGGCCTGTAAGGATTTTGTGGACCAAAAGATTAACTGTTTGTTCAAGAGAGACTTTGTGAACATAGGACCATCTATGCCCGGAGTAGTTAGCTCTGTAAACAACTTTGTGCTTCATGCACTGCTAAGAAGTCCTGTAGTTGTTTAGAGAGAGTTCTCATTCAGATTCTGCTGCTGCTGCGCCGCTGCACACTGCAGTAAATTGCTGCTTATACCTTTTAGGCCCAGACACTGCTGCTGGCGCTGTCTGCTTCAAGCTCCCTTTGATGGGGACAAGCTTTTCAGGGACTCGCTTGAAAAGGCACTAAACGGCTCTTCAGATTTGAACATGATCATACCTAACCGTTCCTCAACCTGGAACTCGAGCAAATTTCAAGTCCTTTTATCATAACTGCAACTTCCAGCAATTCCAGAATCCTGTATCTCTTCTGCTCTACTAGATCCAGAAAATACTTCCTAAACACTTGTCAGAGGGTTGGGCAGTTTCTTCTTGGACAGTGAAGCCCTGCTGGCTAAGGAGGAAGACTGAAGAATTTTTTCTCCTCCTGGATCAGAACAGGTGTTCTACATTAAAAGTCCCCTTAAAATATAAAAAGTTTAAACATTTTTCATCCTCTGTGGGTGAGCTATTTTCCACTAAAGACTGTTGTTGATATTTCTTGCTGCTCGCTACTCTCCATCAGTATTAGTGTGACAGAGCAGCATGCACTATTTAGGTGAAATTAGGTATCTTACCTGTGTCTTTTCCTAGTAGGTACCCACTACTTTATCAGAACTCGCCATGTGCTTATTTAATACCTAGTTTTTCCTTTTTTTTTTTTTTTGGTTTTCTGGGAACTGGTACAGTCTTCATTTGTTTATTAAGAGGTCTGGAGAATGAGAAAACGTAGCAAAACTTTTCAGTTCATTTCTTATTAAATAATGGAGGATTTTCCCTCTGCTTTCTTGGTTGGACAGTTGTGGGTTTTTAAAATTATTTTTATACTCTCTTAGTTCTTAGTCTTTAGAGTGCTAATCGTGCACTGAGATCTACTCATCCCCAGGTGGGGCTCCCCAAAGACACAGAGGACCACCCAAACAGAGCTCAGTGCGAGACTCTGCCTTTATCTCCTTAATCAGCGCTCTGTCTACGTTCTCAAAATGGCTGTAATAATTCAAATGTACCAGTAGGGCAACTTGGGCCTCTCTACCTACCTTTTCCTCACCAAAACCAAACAAAAAAAATTTCACACAATAAGTATCTCCTTTATTGCCTCCCTGTTCAATTGAAGGAAACTGGGAGAAACATTTGTAGCTGAGGAAAATAAGTTTACCTTTTTTCTCCCCTCCCAGTAACTGTGCTCTAGAGATGCCACTAGTTTCTCCATTTGAATCAGTCTCTTAAAACTTTCCGGTTGTTTGCATTTTGTTGCTGTCAGACTGGAACATTGTCTTTGTACTTAAAGGGGAGCTGTCATCTCAGAAATCACTTTTCTATCTGAAGTTTTTTAACGTAACTCCCGTTACAGTAGCAACTTTGATTACTAAATCTGAAAGGGTAAAAAAATCCTCCATTTTTCGATTGTTTTGTGGTTGACAATTTCACTTTCCATGCACTAGTATGGTGACATCCCACTTCAGTTACTGCTCTTGGAGCTCATGCTATTTCCCAATCAGTCTGACAGTGTGTAACAAGGAAAGTGTTAGTACTTCACAGTATATTTGGTGGCTGCTATGCAATTATTTCTCATTTAGTAACTTAGTTTGTTATGCATTTCTTCTTCATGCTAAGGTCCACAGATCCATTTGTAGCTTGTAAGGAGAATCAGACCTCTAGGTCACTGGCAGCAGGGGCATGCCATGTCTCCTAATGTTCCCTCCTTTTTTTTTTTTTTTTTCCTGCCTCCCCAGTGGCTGGCAACTCAGCCAGGCCTCCCAGATGCAGAGCTTTCCTGAGGGAAATTCCAAATATTTTTTCAAATTGTTAGATTAGCAGTTTGGCTCAATAATGTGTCTTTAATTCTCAGCGGTGTCCCAGGGCTGCATTTGATTTTGGGGGAGACTGCCCTCTCATCTCTGCTTCCCCTTCTGAGGTGTTTGCCACAACTGGTATTCCTAGAGGTTTCAGGGAGAGCGCTAGACTGAGGATGCCAGAGGCAAAAGGAAGGGTGTGAGTCTCCTGCTTCACCCCCTTATCTGCTGTCTCATTAGGAGAGCTCTGTGACAATGTGGGTAGAGTGCAGTTTCTCTCACAGCCAAGCCAGGACAGGGTCTGTCCTCCCTAAGTAGGAAAGGTCCCAAGCAATATTGGAGAGGTCAGTTGTGCTGGGCAAGTTGCAATCTAGGCTGGGCAAGGACACCTTGACCCCCTCTCTGGTAAGTGAGTGCTGTGCTCGAGAAGTGCTGGAAATGCAGTAAGAGGCCATTCTGGCTTCCAAAAAAATGCCAGAACAGTTTCTGGAGCATTCCAGTAGGACTCGAAACTGCCCTTCCCCCAAGCAGGAGAGGAGGCAGGCAGGCAGGACTGGAAAAGAACTGAATTGTTCCCAGCCTCAGTTGTAGGTTGCCATGCCTTGCCACTATTCCACCTCCTGCCCCGAGCACATGGCTATGGAGTGATAAGAGGGAGGGCAGCCCAGGTGCTGAAGAACTGCTAGGCAGTAAAGGACCTCTTAGCCCACTATTTCTTTCTATCCTGGGCTCCATTTCATAAGGCCAGAAGGCTTCTCAGTATGCACCAGCCAAAATCTAACCTGGTATCACTACCGAAGAGAAATGTGACTATTTTCTCTGGTGTTCAGGGACTTGGCCCTTCTAATGAGGGAAGATTTTATCTGAAAACAGTGGGCTCCTCACTGTATAGGCTCTTCACAGTCAGGCATCATGTCAGCCTCCTCCTCTGGGCATAAAAACCCTCAGATGGCATCGGGCCAACAAAAATAAATATATGAATTGTCGTCTGACACCCTAAGTGCCACTGCATGCTTTCACAAAAAATGCTGACATGGGTGGACAGTAATGCAAATATTGTGCTTCTCAACTTAAAAATTATATGGCTTAAGAACTTCTCCTATGAGGGAAAGAGTGGGATTCAAATTTGTTTCATACAAGTATATGAGGTTTGGTCCTTTGGACCAGAAGCTCAGACAAATCAGTTCCTAGCTATCTTAGTGATACAGTGGGAAACTATGGAGAGCTGAGGCAGAAAAATTAAATTCATAATCCTAACATCTGCCAGATACTATAGACAGGAATGCAGGTCATATGGGAAATTGAAGCAGTCCATGAAGTACAACAGGAGAAAATACCTCTTTGCAAGTGGTAGCTAGAATAAATGATGACATGTTGTTCATTTTAAGAACACTTTTACTGCAGATTTCACAAAATGCAAAGAAGGTACCAATGTGAGATTGCTAAAGATAGCTACAGCACTCGACCCAAGGTTTAAGAATCTGAGGTGCCTTCCAAAATCTGAGAGGTATGAGGAGTGGAGCATGCTTTCAGAAGTCTTAAATGAGCAACACTCTGATGCGGAAACTACAGAACCCGAACCACCAAAAAAGAAAATCAATGTTCTGCTGGTGGCATCTGACTCAGATGATAAAAATGAACATGCGTCAGTCCACACTGATTTGGATTGTTATTGAGCAGAACCCGTCATCAGCATGGACCCATGTCCCCTGGAATTGTGGTTGAAGCATGAAGGGACATATGAATCTTTAGCGCATCTGGCGCATAAATATCTTCCGATGCTGGCTACAACAGTGCCATGCAAACGCCTGTTCTCACGTTCAGGTTACATTGTAAACAAGAAGCTGGCAGCATTATCTCCTGCAAATGTAAACAAACTTATTTGAGTGAGTGGCTGAACGAGAAGTAGGTCTGAGTGGACTTTCAGGCTCTAAAATTTTACATTGTTTTATTTTTGAATGCAGGGTTTTTGTACATAATTCTACATTTGTAAGTTCAACTTTCATGATAAAGAGATTGCACTACAGTACTTGTATTAGGTGAATTGAAAAATACTATTTATTTTGTTTTTTACAGTGCAAATACTTGTAATCAAAAGCAAATATAAAGTGAGCACTGTACACTTTGTTTTCTGTTGTAATTGAAATAATATATTTGAAAATGTAGAAAACATTCACAAATATTTAAATAAACGGTATTCTATTATTAACAGTGCGATTAATCGCAATTCATTTTTTTTAATCGCTTGACAGCCCTAGTTTTTATTAATGAATAAAATACATTTATTTAACTACAAAAAGATATTTAAAGTGAGTACAGGTATAAGGCATTAAAGTCAGAAGTGGTTACAAGAGAAATAAAAATAAAACACTTCATAAATTTAACAAGCTAGACTTGGTTCAAGGTGAAGTTCTTACCACATCTTCCCAGAAACATTTCTGACCAAATTCTCAGGCCAGAATCTGCTAGCAAAACCCAAACACTGTTTCTTTTGTTGTTTTAGGTGAAAAAGAGAGATGGAGAGGGAGAGAGAACTTGGGGTGTTTTTGCCCCTCACTGTTGTAGTTCAGTCACCCTGGGAAATGCATTTAACTTTCCTAGTTATAGTTCATTTGAACAGTAAAGAAGGCAACATGGTGTCTGGTGGTGAAAGAGAGTGTGCATGCTGTTTGTTCTCCTCTCTGTTTGCTGAAACACAGATTTTCCTTGTCTCCTGTCTTAGGACCCTGTTTACAACTTTTATATAAATTGAGATGCACACATTTCTGTGTTTAGGACTTTTCCTTGTGCAGGGCTGTGTGATTTTTGAACATGAGCTAGTAACATCATCCAGGGGGATTTTATAACTTAACACATAATGTTGCTACATATGTTTCACTATGATATTATTGACCAGCAAGTTATTAGTTTTCAAATGGTACATTACAACGGATATTTTGTACAAAGATTATTGCAATGGTGTGTAGGGTATGAATACAAGGATGCATTCAATCACAATAATCTACCATGTTTTAGATATCCATATTTAAAAGATGCTGCTGCTTTCCATCCTGCAGGCACACTTCTATGAAAATCCTGTTGTGACAGCTCTGTGGACTTTAGCGTGAAGGAGAATAGAAGAATTTATCCATGTTTATCTGAAAATTTCCCTTTGGGTAATAAAATCCGTAGACACAGCCCACTTTGAAGACAAATGGATCATTCAGAATAGAGATGGAAATTAACATCCAAGGATTTGGATTTGTTGTCATTAGGTAGAATTTATCATGCTCTGCAGTAGGAGAAATTGTATATTTAACACAATCTGTAATTTTAAAAAGTAGATATGAATTAACCTGGCTGGAGTAGTAATGTCAGGGGAACGTCAGGAGGTGGGGCATTCCCCCACTGCCAGTGACTGCCAGGTCTGGTTCTGCCGCCAAGCTGAAAGCAGGTTGAAGTACCCAGTGTAACTGATCTGTTGACCTTATTATTGAAGGAAGGAAATTTTCCTGTAAGCATGGATACATGTTCCTATTCTGGATTTTAATTTTGTCAAGTGAAATTTCCAGGCCTTATTTGCACTGAGTAATTTTTTTTAGTGGAAACGTTGCTCACATTTTATTTTCTGTTTAGCAGGACAAGTTAATTGTCCAGTATTGGTATGAGTAAACAATATTTTGATTTGTCTAAATATTCAGAAGTAGTTATCATCAGCATATACTTGTTACAGATTCAGAGTGCTGATAGCTTCTATCAGAAAGGAAGCCCAATTACTGCAGAGTCAGTGTCAGGTATCTGAGACCAGTGTGACAAAGCTGAGGTGAGATCTTTGAAGCCAGGACAAGGATAGTCAAAGGTGGGAGGAAGCTACAATTGGTGAAAGTTAACTGGATTTATATATAGGGTACTGAGAATGCTGCAGATACAATGCCACAGGAAACAGCAGCAGTAGCTGTTGTAGGTTTCCCTGTCATCAATCTACCTGTTCAAGGAAGCAGAAGGAGTGGGAGCGGTGTGAAGTAGCAGCTGTGACTGGAGCACCTGTAAAACCCCTCCCTATGTCTGGGAGTATGCAGAATACATTTAAAGAGCAGACCTCTCCATTCCCAGGCCTGTCTACAAGGCTGGGGAGCACTGCAGGCTTGGTGGGGATAGGGCTTCTCTTCTTTCTCTAGACTACTCCATGTGTGGTTTGCTGCTGGTGACACTGCCATTCACTGAAGGAGGTGCATCAGAGCGGATGTATGAATGGGAATTCGTGCATCTCCTGGTACTCCTGTCATTGGGCCCATGTAATAGCAGGGGAAGATAAAAATGTTCAAAAAATGCTTGTTACAAAAAGAAAAACATCAAGAAATTTACAAATGATCAAAGATGACTTGAAGTTTGTGTTTTTAAATTCTTATCCATAATATTGCAGTAATGAGTAGGGCTCTGCCAAATTCATGGATGTGAAAAATGTGTCATGGACCATGAAATCTGATCTTTTGGGTGGTTTTACCCTATACTATAAAGATTTCATGGGAGGGAGGAGTCCAGTGTTTCTCAAACTGGGGATCCTGACCCAGAAGCAGGTTGCTGCCTTCAGAGCTGGGTGGCTGGAGAGTGGCGGCTGCTGGCCGAGGACCCAGCTCTGAAGGCAGCAGCACAGAATTAAGGGTGGCATGGTGTGGTATTTCCACCCTTCTGCGCAGCTGCTGGTGGGGTGCTGCCTTTAGAGCTGGGTGCCTGGCCAGCAGCTGCCACTCTCTGGCTGCCCAGCTTTGAAGGCAGCACCACCGTCAGTAGCAATGCAAAAGTAAGGGTGGCAATACCGCAACTCCCCTAAAATAACTTTGCGATCCCCCCACAGCGCCTTTTGGGGTCCAGACCCCTGCAGTTACACCACCGTGAAATTTCTGATTTCAATATGTGAAATCATGAAATTTACTTTTTAAAAAAAATCTATGACCATGAAATTGATCAAAATGGACCATGAATTTGTTCCCTACTAAAGAGGCATTTCACAATGAATGACTTCGAAGAGAAATTCTTGCTTATCTGCTAAAAAGTCAACAAACTAGAACTTAGGCACTTTAAAAATTGTCATTATCTGGATTATTAACTACTCCTATTTTAATGACTTTATGCTATAATCTTTAATATATAGTTTTTTGTTAAAAATGTGCTTGTGGGGAGGGGAATTAGGAAGAAGTTTTGGCTAAGTATTGTATGGTTCTTCATGTGACCCTCTGTTCTATATTTAGTATATATGTACTAATATATGGAGTTTACCATACAAGGTTATTCTCCTTTTTACCACACTTGCATAAATTGTGATATGTTACAAGGATTTGTATGTTTGTGTTAGTAAAAGAACACATTTGTTTGTTCATGAGCACACATCCTATCAGTAGTGCAAAGGAAGTACAATAAGTGTAAAATCTTAATATGTGATGAGCCTGTTAATTTTTTTCTTTTTCAGGTATTTATGGAAGTCTGGGGAAATAAAGCAACCTTAACTGGCCTCTCAGCCAAGTTCCTAACTTACTAAATACTTGTACTTTTGCCAGAGTAGCACATTGTGCGTAAGTTCAGAACTTACATTAGTAACACATCTTTTTGTATTAATCACTGTATTATATGTGCAATTTTCTTTTGTAGGTGGGAAATCCTTTGGTCAGAAGCACCTACCAAGGTGAATTCTCCTCAGGCTCGCCAGTTCACACCTTGTATTAAACAGATTGACTTTCCCACAAATCTAATTCGATTGGAAGTAAATAGTTCCCTTCAGGACTATTACGCTGAATTAGATGCAGTAGTACTACATGGTGTGAAAGAGAGACCTGTACTTTCACTTAAGACTTTGATGATACATATGAATGATTTGGATGAAGATGATGATGATGAAGAAAAGAATGACTGTGAAATGGATAGTCTTAATAAACAGTTCAGCGTTTCAGCCCTCAGGGAATGGACAACTAATGGGTATTTTGATAAACTGCCTTATGAGGTAAGGAAAAAATGCTTATTATACTAAAATGGAATTGTCTCAACCAGAGGGCAGAAATGCTGTATAGTTACTGATCCAAAGCTATTTTTTTTTTCCTCACTGATTATGCAGTTCCTTGCATTCTGGTTGTGGGTGTGTGATTTACATAATCATTGTATAGTTATTTCTCAATAGTCATATAATAAGTGACTCCGTATACTTTTGGTGGTTGTTATTAGCCAGTCAGTGTTCAGGTAACCAGACTGTGAGCATGTGCATTTGAACTTAGCTATTATAAACCCTCAGTTCTGCCTCTTGAACTCAGAATTTTTCATCTGTTTCCCAGTAACATGCACACTGCTGTGGCTTTTCATTCCTTTCATTTGAAAAATTCCAAACTTTACATGAAGGAGAAGGAAAAATACTAAAAATCAAACTACTGAAATAGAAATCATTTTAAAAATAGTTTAAACCCTCCATCTTTCCCCTTGTCCCTGTCTACATAGGGCATCAGGACTCTTGTCCCTAAAATAATTACTATACAACATATTTGTATTTATTGTTTGTATTGGGGAAAATCTCGGCATCTTCCACCCAACTCAGTGTTGAAACACAACACAAAATACACTAAAGCCACGATCTCCAACCTTTTGCATATTATTTTGAAAAAGTCAAGAGGTCACAATCAGAGTCTGTCCTGTTCTAGTGCATTTGCAGATCCCCTCCTCTGCAACACGGAAGACGCAGGAACCACCTGTAAGTTCTATGGGAAGAATACACTCAGCATGGGGAAGTCACCAATAGCTTTAGGGCCAGCAAAGACAGCTCCTCTCCCTTCCTCCCTGTAGTCCCCAGTGCAGAGGGTATATTGGCCGTGGGGAGTGGCTGGAATACACTGTGCTCAACTGTTAGTACACTGTGTTGGGGATTATAGCCTTCTACTCAGATGATAGCTGTCTGTAGGCTTCCCTTATCTGTAGTAAGGGAGAGAATTGGGGAATCATAACTGGTACTGGTTTCCAGCTTTTCCTTTTTCTCACCTCGCTTTGGATGTGCTGGCTGGTTGGGGGCGGGGAGGAGCCATCCTTTGCTAGGCATTCCCCGGGACTCAGGCAAGCTCTCCTTGGGCTTCCCAGACCCTGGCAAGGAAGAAGGCAATAGAACAGGCAGTTACATTCTCCTTCCCCTGCAGTGCAATAGCAGCTACTGAGAGTGCTTCTAGCTGGAATCGGAGCTGCTCTTGGTGTTAAAGGGGAAATGCTGGGAGGTGGTGTTCTCTTCCCCACCACCTCCCCAGGTTTGGAGCTGGTTCAATCACTTTCCATTTTAAAACTGCAGGGCATGGCTCAGAGAACAAATTTTCAACTCAGAATCAATTACAAAGTTTTTTTTCTTAACACAGTCACCCCTGAGGGCCAATGTATAGACTCTAAAGGGCCAAGCTGGGCACCAGTGCATTATAGCTATTCTGGGAAGAACCTGGCTGAAAGGAATGACTGGGGATGGAGGAGATAAGAGAGGATGTAAGAGGAAAGTAGTGGAGATTGTGGGAAGGGGAGCAAGGAGGAGGGGCCAAAAGGGTTGAACTTTTAAAAGAAAATAGTTTTCCTTTCAGCTCACTTTGGTTTCTGTAGTTTTTCTTTTCATTTAAAGTTTTTAGTATTAAAATACAACATTCAGTGTAAAGCGGGTTCTTCATAATAATTGTGTGATATTCAAACTCTGGGCCCCATTCCTCACTGTTTCCTTATTATAATCAGCTCAGTATTCAATCTGAATTAATGGGGAAATAGCTGTTTTCCGGCCTAAAACGTTTTCAGGCTGTCACACAGAATAGTTTAGTTTTATATAAATATTTTGTTACTCCTAATATCTCAAATGCACAAAACCCAGGCAAAACATTTTATTGTTTTGAGTGTACTCTGGGACACAGACTGCCCCGGAAAATCTTGTCATGTATTATTGTGTTCATTATTTTTTTTGTCATTTAAAGAAAATACTTCTTAAACTAGGAAAAATGTGTTTAAAAATAGGTCTGTTTTAGAAAGGATGAGCAAACTGATTTGCAGTATACTAGTCTGTTGGATTAACAAAAGGCTTCTTTTGGTGGTCACATTCTTATCTAGGCCCTTAAAGGTATCAGCAAAGAAATGTTTTGGATCCATTTCTGTTGTGCCTACGAACTCCTGTCTCCTATTTGTGTGTCTCCATTTTTCTCTCCTTTCAGTGTACTGCTTTTACCTGTTTTTTACCCATTTTTTTTTAATATGTTGGGTTTCATGAATGCATTTATATGGTCTCTCAGGTATCAAGGACCTTTATGTTTGTGTGTGTCCAGCCCCTGATCCATCGAACACTTGCAGGGTTCACAGATTTGCTGCTACCAACCAAACAGAACATCCCAGCTTACCGGTTTCACCTCAGATCACATTTCTCTGCTTTACTTATATTTGATTTTACTATATACATATCTAAGTTTATTTAGCAAAGCACAGAGATTCCAGTAACAACAAGTAGAAGTATTGGAAACAAATGGTTACATATAAAATAAAATCACAGCATGCATTCTAGAGCCTAGACTTAATTAACAAGATACTCTCATGCCTTGTAGAGTATTGTACATCCAAAATCCATGTAGCACTTTATAGCCAGGTTATGTGTGGCCATCCTTTCAAGACAGTCCATTTGCCTCCTACGTGAAGGGTACATTGTGTTCCCTTGAACCCCAAGATATCTGAGAACAGTCCTTTTTCTTTATTAATAAACAGGACCCCTCCCTCTTGCTCTTTGTTTCCTCCTGCAAACTTCCTCTCTTGCAGATTTTGCAATCTCTCAGTTCACCTGACTTAATATGCAGATAGACCTATATTGTGAGACACATAATACACACATGACCAGACAGGGAAATAGGTATCGGTTACCTCTTGCCTGAAAATAACATTTCCAAGCTATTTCACCTCCTGGTGGTCTGCCTTAACTCCAACACCTTGAGAACATAATTTTTAGTATAAATACATAACTCTTTAAATATTATCCAGACACACATTTCTTCCACACACCCCCCGCCCTTTGTGTACTCCATTCTTTAACTCTAGAAAAGACACTGAAAATTTTGCAGTATGTCTTTTTCACGTCGGTCAAAGCCTGCATCCTGAGGCACATAGGTGATGGAAGTTGCTTGCTCAGTAAGAATGAAAGCCCACTCCACCTGAGTGGCTTTGGCAACTTGAGTAAAGAAAAACATCAGTGGACAAATTTTGCAAAGCAGTCAGTTGACACTCTCTCCACACATTTACTTCGCATTGAATGTATGTGCATTTGCTGATAAAACCTTTAGTCACATGGTACTTAGGGCTGTATATTCCCTCTTAAGGAGCCATTTGCTATAAGGATAGAGAGCTGGAATATACTGTTGCCCCTTCCTGTCTTTTTTTCATCAGTGCTTCTAGTACACACTTTTTTCCTGGTAGCTTGTCCATGCTCCCTTTTTCAGAGCTTAGGTGCTTGCTGACGTACTGCTGTAGCAGACCTGGTCATGGAGATGGAAAATTATAATGTCATTTACCTGATAATTTCTTTCTGGCAACACAGGCTCTCACCCAGAGGAACTTTGTTCTGAATAAGGAGCTAATGTAGAATCCAGAGTCTGTGCAAATTTGACTCAGTCTTGGAAAGGAAATTATTGGTTAAACGAAGTTGTAATTTGCTTTTGCTCAAATTAAAATGCTATTGCTGAATAAATTTACTGTAGATAAACACAGTACATTTAAGTATCAGAGGGGTAGCCGTGTTAGTCTGGATCTGTAAAAGCGGCAGAGTCCTGTAGCACCTTATGGACTAACAGATGTATTGGAGCATAAGCTTTCGTGGGTGAATACCCACTTCGTATCTGAGAAGTGGGTATTCACCCACGAAAGCTTATGCTCCAATACGTCTGTTAGTCTATAAGGTGCCACAGGACTCTGCCGCTTTTACAGTACATTTAGTGGTTACAGTATTGTTTAAAGATATATTCCAGGCATTGAAGAGTTAAACAGTCTAATGGGAAATTGGTTCTTACCTGTATGAACCAGTAGATTTTCATCAGCTCCAGGGAGTTCAGAAGACAAACACTAATGTGACTTGGCCCTCCAGCTAAGCCCCAAACACAGCTCCAACTGTTACCAAGTCTGATGAGCCAGGATACCTGACCACCACCGAAAGGGTGGTGGGGGGGAAAGGGTACAAAAAATAATGTAGGGATACATATAAAGGGGCGTATTGGTAGTTTATCATGATCGGCACCCAAAGTTTTAGTCCCATTTCCCCATAAGTTCCCTTACCTTTCTGGCAGGTCCACAATTTCCTTGGGAAGCAGTCCTACCTCTGACACCAAAATGTGAAAGTGAACTCTCAGGTGGGGGGAAAAAAGAAAATCCAGCTAGTTGACTCCAATTAACCAGTCCTCCCAGAGGATGCTGGCAGTGAGAGTGGCCAAGGGTTTTTATATAAGCCCAGACCTAGCTCATTCCATGGGGGAGAGAGCAGAGTCAACACCCAAGGAGACTGGGAGGCTGAAGGAGTGCCACGGGAAAAACAGCTCCAGAAAGGGGTAGGAGGAGAGACTATCACCTTGGGGAAAAGATTCTGAGTTTGGCTAGAGTTGAGGCATGCCTTCCTAGGAAACTGGACTTGCCGGAGAGGTAAGAGAAGTTATTGGGAAATGGGACTAAAGACTGGGTGTAGATGATGATAAAAGGCCTGTCTCAGGTTTTTAGTTTATAAGTATTCTTACATTCTCTCTGCTGTCCTTTTCCCCCTCGTCCTTTCTGGGGTGGTCACATCATTCTGGCTTACCAGCTTCGGTGACATTTGTAACTGCAGAATTTGAGACTTAGCCAGAGGGCCAAGTCATGTTAGTGATTGTCTGATGAACTCCCTGGGGTTGGTGAGAATCCGTCAGTTCATAACTTTATAAACACCCTGTGCCTTAATGGAGGAAGGGAAATGTTATTACTGTATTTCTGTAATCTTGTATATACATCTTGAGCTCATCGCAAACAACTGAGTTGCTGCAATGTGAGAACATGGGATATGATGACAAAATGGAGACGTAGGATAGATGATTATCTTTACTGTGTATAAAGAGTAACCTTTTCCTTTTTTTCTTTTTGAGTTTGTTCACTGATAATTCTTTAGAGCTGTGAGTGGAGACTTCCAAACTGGTGCTTTGAATGCAGGTTCAATATTTGAATGTTCATGCTGTTGTTCGGCATATATTGGTCTAATGAGTTATCCTCTTTAAAAGCAGGGTAGTCTGTACTTTTTCATTTTGGAAAAGAGAAAAAGTCCGATTTGTTATAATTTTTTTTCTGTCTTATCCTAAGAAAACAACTCTCTTTTTGTATTCTGTTTCCTTTCCGTTGAAATCATATATCGGTTTTAAATACCCTCTGTTGTTTTTCTTTGTAACAAAGATGGCAGCTGCCATAATTCTTCATCAGTGCATAGTAAAACAGTTTGAAGGAAACTCCACATGTCATGAGATTAGTTTTCAAAAGCAGATATTCAGTTCAGCTGCATTCTGGGAGTTGTCCTGAACACAGAATAGTATAGCACATCACATATTCATTATAGTATCAAATTGTACTTTATGCTAGGATACACACACACTCACAGAGCAGGTTTTTGACAGACAGCAGACTCTAGACTAGCAGTGATTAATGGTGGTTAGCCTGTAGGCTTAGGACCTGTTATTTGTTTAATCAAAAGTGAGCAAAAAGTATTTACATTTCAATGTCATAATCTTAGGCGTGGGCTACACGGGGGGAGGGGGCGGGGTTCAAACTAAGATATGCAACTTCAGCTACGCTATTCGTGTAGCTGAAGTCGAAGTATCTTAGTTCGACTTACCTGGCCATCCTCACGGCAGCGAGTTGAGCACGGTGGCTCCCCCGTTGACTCTGCTTACTCCTCCTGCCGAGGTGGAGTACAGGCATCGATTCGGGGATTGATTTATCGCATCTAGTTGAGAGGTGATAAATCGATCCCCGATAGATCGATCGGCGGGTAGTGAAGATGTACCCTAAGTGACAGTTCATTATCCTTTTTTTCATTTTAGATATTACAAAATACTCTAATTTTAGTAAATAAAATAAAATGTTGGGATTAACTTTTCTGGTTAAGAGACTGATGTAGTAAGAGATTTCATCTCAGGTGGTATAGAGTTAGTGTTCTGTCAGTTAGGAAATACTTTTAAAATAATTAGTTTAAAGGGACATTGGTGAGCTTTTCATAGTCTTGCCACTGTTTGTAGTGCTCAGTATTTTTTTCCATTTAGCCAAACTTTGATGTTCTCCATCTCCAGTTTCATTACAGTTGAAATTAATGTTAATTTATCAGAAATTATGTCAGCATAATTCTGGAAGTAGGTTTTGCTGACTTGTATTCCCTTTGTTGGTCAGCTTGCCTGTTCAACAGGAGAGCACTATAACTCACTAAAGATCTTAGATGAACAGTGGATATTTTACTGCAGTGGAAAAAAACTCGGAAGGAGTAGTGACTATTCAGAAAATATATATTTATGGTGGATTATAAAAAATGGAATAGGTGAAAGCTTACAAGCACTGCTATAATTTTAGTGAAAGCATATGTTTTAGAAGTATAATAGAAGCACACAAAGAACTTTGTTGAGCAACTGTAGCTCTAAGTGCATTTCTTAACAATGCAGAAATCAAGGAACTTTAGTTAAGCCAATATTAATGTCATGCTACCTCGACTCCCATGAAGTTATCATTCATATATCACAATACCTAGAAGCACTAACTCCTCAGCTGTGCAATATATTTCCTTGCTATTGCAACATGTAACCGACCACAAAATGCATGTTCAGTTCTTCACAGTCTCATTGAAATGCACAACCTAAACTCCAACCTCAGCTAGTTAAAAAGAGTTTCCCTGTAAACGTGTACTAGTGAAGTCTGTTGTTTGTACATGGAAGAACATTAAGACTGCAGTTAAAGTTGTGTGGTTGTAAGGAATTGAATGTGTGCACAAATTGTATTGTTTGTATGTTAGAAATTAAAGGACGTGTGAAGCCGAGATTGAGTTTGTGTTTATTATATCTGAGTACTGAATCTAGAGCAGGGTGGGAACCAGATGTTTCATTTTGCAGGGAATTTTGTGACTTAGAAATTTTTTCCATTCTGAAACAGAACACACAAAAGTATTGAAATGTCCTTTTAAATGAAAATCTAGTGGGGGGGGAGGGTGATTCATTTTGGGTTCATAGAAATATTTTGTTTTTACAAAATTGAAATGTTTCATTCCTATTTTGATTTGATTTTATAATATATAAAATTTAAAAAACTGAAATAAAAAAACATGTTCAGTAAAGGTTAAATGGAGCAAAACATTTATTTCAATTTTTGTTTTTAAGCAAACTTTTTTTGTCAGAACTGGCACATTGTTTCTAAATGTTTCGCATTCAACAAATCTGTGTTTAGAGGTCAATAAGTATTCTGTTGGAAAAAATTTTGACGGTCTCTAAATCATTTGCCTTTATGTGTTTGTGTGTGTTAATGTTGACTTAACTGGAGATTTCTTTAATTGTTAGTGGGTGTAATGATTGAATGTATTTTCTATCAATCTTTAATCTAACAAAAGTTTTTATGTAGTAGTTTTCCTTCTCTCCTCCCCCCCTTTTTAAATGATTATCCATATTTATATTTAGCCATGTTTACAAGTGGAACAAGGTAGGGAAAGCAAGAGTAATTGAAATAGGGCATTATAAGGTGTGTAGTAGGGCTGGGAAGGCAGATTGGGGAGTATTTTGGAGTCATGGCTGTTTGCTTTGGTACTAGCTAAAGAACTTGTGTTCAGAGTTACATCTGGCACAGGGAAGGGATGAACCCCAAGCACAAAGCAAGCACATGATTAATCTAGGTCTAGGAAAAAAGACTCAGAAAGTGGGAGTTGTACACTGGTCACATTTACTTAGTTGGACTTCAGCCAGAACCATGGGGCCTGGGAGGTGTAGGGCTGAGGCTGAAGCATAGTTGAATCTTACAGCAGGGAACAGAGGGCTAAATCCGCTGAAGATCAGGGAATGGGGAGATTGGAGCAGAGCAGGGGTCCTGGAACTATTTGTATAGTGGGGGTGCTGAGAGCCATTGAACCAAACTGTAAACCCTGTATATGACGGGAACCACTTTAACCGCGGGGGTGCGGCAGCACTCTTAGTTCCAGCACCTATGGAGCAGAGTCTAATTGTTGTCTGTTGCAAATGTGCTACTAGTTGAAAAACAAATGCAGGGAAGAAGAGAGAGGATGTCAATTCAGTGTCTGATCAACTCAAAGAGCAGACTGTGAAGGAAGCTATGTAAACATAGGGTTTACATTTATACAACTGTTTCAATTAGCTTGGGTAAGGAGCTTCTTAATAGTCAGAAAGCTTCTGTTTCTTTTGTATGCTGAACTGCTTTTTCTCTGTTGCTTAATGTTATTTAACTGATAAGGTGGTGATTTCTTATTTAATTGTTAATCTATGGTTTATTTGAGACACTACTTTAAATAAAAATATTAACTTTGTAATTACAGTATATTTTCTTACTGCTTGGCAAGTTTCCCTTCACATTGTGAATTCTGTGATCTGTTTTTTGTGTTTTTAATGTAGCTCATTCAGTTGATATTGAGTCACCTTACAGTACCAGACCTGTGTAGACTAGCACAGACTTGTAAGCTACTATATCAGCATTGCTGTGATCCTCTACAATACATTCACCTCAGTTTACAACCCTACTGGGCAAGGATAAATGACACATCTCTGGAATACCTACTGTCTCGCTGCACTCTCGTCCAGTGGCTGAATTTATCTTGGACAGGAAACAGGGGAGCCATATCTGTTTCTGGATTTAGCAGGTCAGTGCTCAAAATACTGAGATATTACAGCAGGCTCTGTTTTCTGAGATGCTGTTCAGTAGTTTTGTTATTAAATATTTAAAAGTCTTTAGACCTCATGCTTGTAGGAGAAGGCAGGCATGCAGCTTCTTTGTGTTTTACCATGAAGGGCAGGATTTTTTTGATGTAGGAAAACATTCACTTCAATACATTTTCCAGCTAAAACAATAAGAGATTGTATACAACTATAGAAGCCAGTTTAATGTGATAGATTAGATATATTTAATATATCTCATTTGCGCATGCCAAATGGTACATACAGAAAAAGTTTCTCTTAATAAGACCTCATGTTAACTTTCTTCTGTAATCTTGAGACTCCTATTGTAATTATGCTATAAAAAATCTTTCACAAATAATACATTCAAAATTGTCCTTGATATAGATGAAGCCATTAAATGTCAGTATTTTGGAATTGCTGTGATATTGAACTGATTATATTTCTCACTGTGTACTGTATGAAAGAGAACTGTCAAAAAGAGGTCCTGTAAATTACTAAAGCACAAACTCAGATATATTACTGAAGGTCTGCTTTCAGTGAATTGATAAATTTAGTTTAAACTCTAGTGACTAGCTCATGGACAGAGCTAGTAAGTGATGTATGGGATTATATTTTCAGATCATTCATTAGGCCAGGATCCAGCAAACTGCTTCATATTGGAGGTGAGTCCCTGAGCCTATGAAGAGTCTCACTGAAGTAAATGAGTCTCCGTGTGGGCAAATGAGTCAACCCATGTGGAGCAGCTTGCAGGAGTGGGACCCTAAGTAATCACTGGAGTGTAATGTAAATTAAAATATTTTCACATGCACCTTCATGCCAAACTGGAAAAAATGACTATGTACTGGTAGTAGTTCATTAAAAACAGCTAAATTGCAGGGACACTTTTCTGTACAACCACTATGTTCCTGGCTTGCTAACATGTATAATTCTCTGCTTTTTTGCTCATTTGCCTTAAACAGTATCTATCAGGGCACTTCACTGTAAACAGAAAATGACTTCTTTAAACAAAAGATAACCAGCAGATGAAAGCTGAACTTCCCTGATAAAACAGAAATGTTTAGTCTAATGTAACTTTTTTTCTGTATATTCTCTCCACTCATATATATTCATTTCTGGTACATTTTTGCAGTACTCCAAACCCTTTTCCCTTTCGGCGTACAAAATACACTGAAAATTCCTCTTTTTTTCTAAATATCATTCAAGATGCATGTCTCCTTATATGTAGATTTATAGGAAACAAGACATTACATAATTTAATATACAAAAGCATCTCCTAATGATGAATGTGCGGTTAGATACATTTGGTTTCTGCCGTCATATAGATTCTCAGTAGTGTCATTTCTATTAACTCAGCTTGTTGAAAACTAGAAGTGTGTGCAAGTTCAAGCTTATATAGATAAACAGTACAACTTTCATTTTTTTCATGTGCAGGACAGATTAACCTCTGAAAATCTAATGCATGATATTTAACTGTATTAGTTAGACATTGGTGTTATTGGTAGTGAAATAACTGCCCAAATTCAAAGGATTACAAACTCTGCAAAATAACAACATGGCATTATTGGTCTAGGATAGGGTTCATTTACTGATTGGCCCTTTTACTTGTCTATGGAAGTGATAGCTGCAGTGATTTCTAGTCAGCATTCCCAGAATAAACACTAAATATTCATAACTTGATTAATGAATAATCTGAATAAGCATAGCCTATTTATGTTCATAAGTGAACAAGATTTATTTAGAACAATTTTAAGAAAAAAGTGTTCTCTCAGACGATTGCTAAATGGTCTGTATTTTTAGGAGTTATGCAGAAAAAGTGCATGCAGCCAGTTGGGTTTTTGGGAGGTTTTTTTGGCCGAGGCTTGTTAGTCACGCATTTATACCAGACCCTTAAGAATCAGGACTAGTGAACTAAATTATTGGTTTTATTTAAATATACCATTTACGCAGGATTTTCACTCTTGAGTAAAAATGTACTATCTTTTATATGTTTTGGCCAGTTTTTTGAAAGATTTTACTGTGAGGACACATATCTTGAAGTGCTCTCTGTTTTATCTCTTTTGCTCTCTAGAGATGTCTTTCTGTTTTTATAAATAATTTTTAAAAGACAAAGTTTTCTGTTTCATCACTGGGCATTGACCGGTTTCTGTCATTTTATGGCACAGAGAAAGGGAAGTCTTTGCTTCCCATTTGGTTATTGCTAAATGAATTTGAGTGTGTTTTAAGGGAGCATAGATGGTAGAGGAGCTCTCATTTCTCATAGGCATTAGTGTGAATTCCTTTTGTAATATGGCCACTTCCTGGGTAAAGGTGGACCGTCCTGAGCAGAGGAAATTTATCAAGTGGCCTTTTAGCATTCCACACACAGCTTCACGTGCCTCCATTATCTGGATGTTGGACCTTCGTCTGATGCAGTTTAAAAATCATATTGTAAACAAATTACATTCTCTCTCAATTTTACTAATACTACCTCAGATAACTTAAAGTGAAATATATTTTAAAAATCAAATATTTTGCTAAGTGTGGGTGAAATTCTGGCCTCATTTCAGCCAGTGGCAAAACTCCCATCAGGGTGGATTTGATTTAAATCAAATTGATTTAAATCACTAGTCAGGAAGATTCGATTCAATCATGGATTTCTACATAAAAGTGCATGCTTGTTGGTTGTTTTAACCTTATTACATAGTCTTCACAACTCAGAGATAGATGTAGGTTTCATTTTTAGAAGGTACACACTATATATTTTTAAAGTGATTTATTTTGAAAACTTTTCAGATTAGTTTTACAGCTGTATCAGAAAATGAATGATTGGTTATTTTATTTACCAAAGGTAGTTGAAGCAGATATTTATGAAATCACTGGGAGGTGAACTATCTCCAATTCAACAGGTTAATCATTAATATTTGGAGGATTTTCTTGGTATGCTGTATTAGGAGGAGAACATCACCAGACAGACATTTAAATTGTTTTATTCAACTACATTATGTATTCTGGATTTTTTTTCTTCAACACCAAACATATAATATTTTAACAAAGCAAGCCTATGAATTTTTTAATTTAGTTAAACATTCAAGTTTTTTAAAATCAGGTTTATTTTTGTTAAAATTGCTTTTAACTAAAATAGTTAAATGAAATATTTAAAAAAAATTAAATCGACTTCATGTCATCTAGGTCAATATGAGAAACTTAAAATATTAGCTTCCACAGCTAACTCAGTCGTCTTCACCTTCATTTTCCTGTTCATAATCTGGAAAAGAAAAACAAGCTTTCCTGCTTTTTCAGGTCCCACACGATTTTCAGGTCCCCCCCTCAATTTAGAATGATTAGTTCAAAGGAAGAAAATATTCTTTCTGCACCGACAGAAGAAGCTGCTGCTGTTAAAAGTGAGATTATCACTTCAACACTCTCTGAATCCAAATGCTAAAGTGACTTCCACCAGTTCACTGGTGTGACTTTCTTTAAAACATCATCAGCAAACCTATTTCTTGAATGGTTCACCCTTAGCTCTGAAGTTTATTATAGTTAGCATTATGGAGGGATGATTGCTGGATGTCCATGTCATAGCCAACTCCTCTTCTTCAGCAGTTAAGGTCTGACCCTGGTACCAAGTATTGAGAATATTTGCAAGAAAATGAGCTGGAGATAGTGCTTGTCCCATTTGTTTTTTTAATACTTGTAATTTAACTCTGTCATTACATATTTCTCTTTTTAAGATCTCACTCAGTTCCTTCCAGATTTCAACAGCGTCAGCAATAGAAGAGCTATTTCCCTGCATTTTGTTCAAGGCTACAGAAATAGGCTTCAGGATACTCAGCATGTGTTCAACATTTCTCTTAAGCCCAATGTTGAGAACTTTGGCTGTGAGAGTGCCATCTATTTTTTCAGGATTTTGTTCACAAACTGTCATCAGATTAGGCCAGTTCTTGATATAGTGCTCAAAACAGTCCACTGCTGAGTTACAAAGCAGGTCTTGTGGGAGACTTAGTTTGTTTCCTCCCACTTTTTTCAGAGCAGCTGCTGCAAAGTTGTTGTTATGGAACTATTTTGCAACTTCAACAACATTAGGCTTATTTCTGAAACACTGAAGTCTTTGGCTAGGAGGTGCACTGCAACCGTATGTTATTAGCTTGGGACTCTCTTCTAAATAATTTTGTCTCATCTTGGATACATTTGCAGCATTGTCTGTGACCAAGCTTCATATTAGACATTTGAATTTTTTTTCACAGTTTGTTATAGCTTTTACTGCTGCTACTTGTAAGTGTTCTGCTGTGTGTGCATTTCCTGATGTCTCAATTGTTTCTGTAAGGAAGACATTCCCTTCTTCTGTTGTCCCACAAGCACATACAACAGGATCATTGTGGACATTGCTCCATGCATCAAGACTCAGGTTAATAATTTTACCGTCTAGACCTTTTGCACACTGCTCAATTCCTCTTTCATACACTTTATCCAGCAGTTTGCCTGCGACATCTGCTCTGTTGGGTGAACTGTATCCTGGTCTTAATGACTGAACCATGTTAATGAAGTGTGGGTTCAACTTCTCAATCATACAGAAAGGAGAGTTTGTTGCATAAACAAACCGGGAAATTTTTTCTTCAATTACCTCTTTTTGTAATCTGCTGGTTCTTATCACAAACTTGTCTATGGTTGTTTCTGGATGATGGAGATTTTTTTTTCTTTTTGCTACAGTTGATATACTGTGGCTATATGACATACATGATGTAACTGAAACACTATCATTGGCAGATAACTCTGAAACTATAGAAAATAACGGTGATCTTTGAAAGTGGATAGTCTTCAGAATCCTATATGTTGAGGATGGCTTCTCCCAAACAAAATAAGTCAATACAGTTATTTAGTTATGATTACCATACTGCTCATTTAGTATTACTCATTGCATTCATTGACACTCAGTAGTACTTTAAAAGTAAAATTGTAAAGGGAAGATCTGCCTATTTCAGCTATTTATTTTTTATCACAATTGCATCTAAAATGATAGAACCATAGAGTAACAACTATATTTTTTGCTCAAACATGAGAAGTCAAGAATAGTCCAGAAGGAAGACTGGCGGTCCTTAAGAAAGAAATATGAAATAAAAAGGTTTACCAACCTGAAGATCCTGCATGTTCAGACATGTTCCTTTCATCATCTTCAGTGCAGTTTCCTCCTGAGAAGGAACACTTCTCATGATGTTGTTTCATTCGGGTAACCAGGCCTTGCATTTCTTTGTTGCACTGTTTGCATTTTGCACGCATGCCTGTCTTACCCACAGGTAGAGGAACTTCATTAAAATATTCTCAAACTGAGTCTCTTTTACAGCTTGCTGCCATTATAGGTTTTCCCTTCTAGTGAGAGAATGGTATGATAGATTGCAAATCAAAGAAGGCTACACTCACAAAGACCTCAAGACTTCTGGAATATGCTGTTCAGACAGTTTCACTTTTGTTTCTACTGCCTGTCCCTCCCTTCTCACATTTATCTGCAGACTTCTTTTCCTTGTCCAGGTCTATTCCTCCTACAACAATCTTCTATTCATTGAACTTTTTGAAACTTTGCACTTTTAGAGAAAGGTAAGGGTTTGACTTTGTACATAAATTTGCAGAGGGACAATAGAGTTGAGGTCTGTTATTTCTATATATATTATTTATTTAGTTTAAAACATTTTTGCTGTTAACAAGCATGTTATCTCTGGAGACACAAATCATCAGTTTGAGAAATGCAAAACTAAGCATCTCTAATGGTATCTTCTAGACTGAGCACTAAGTCCCATTGGGTAGATAGAAAGATTAACCTAAATAATCTATACAGAAGCCCCTGGAACCCCATAAAATTGGGTCCCTAATCCATGAACTATTGGAACTCATTTACAAAACTTTTCTTAAACATTACATGAATATGTCTCATACTATAGAATTAGAATTTATAATCCCTATTCCATGATGAGATATTTTGAGCTATAATGTAGCTTAATTAAAACTATCTTTAGATAAGTTTTTTTCCTCAAAAAGCATTTTATCAAAAAAAAAATCCAAATTAAATAAAAACAAAATCTGGTTTTTTTTTTTTAATCATTGCTTTTTATCCACCCTGACTCACACTGACTTCTGTGGGGCCAGGATTTCATCCTATGTAATTTAAATTGACAGCATTCCTCTAAAATAACCATATATAAATGACTTTTAAGAAACGTTCTTTGTTTATACTTTGATCAGTTAAACAGGTAAGTATTCTTGGAAGTCATTATTTTAAAATGTAAGGGTCTAGAAAAAATGGAATAATTTAAGAAATCTGACTAAAATAAACTTTATTGTCATGAGATGATAGAATGCTTCAGGCACGTGAACATCCTGAGGCAAAGCTGACGGTAATTTAACTTATTGATAATGTCCGTTAGGGTTACAGAAGAATATCATAACTGTTTCACTTCAGACTATTACAGAAAATAACTAAACTCCTATAATTTGGGTAGAAATAAAGGGGGGAGAGGAACTGAAATGGAAAAAGGAGACATAGCAGGTATGAAAAAGTGAGATGAGTATTTGAATAATCTGTGATGTATCTATGCCAAAATGACAAGTATGGAGTGTCAGCAGGAAGAGACTATGAGAAGTCTTATAACATAAATAACATTATTATTCAGTTGGTGTTAGAGATGTAGTAGATTAATTCACACAACTGGAATGTCCGTGTAGATGGACATGACCTGCTCAGGAAAGTAAGGCAAGGGATCAAGTGATGCTGTGAAATATATCAAGACTCTGTACAAATGAACTGAGGTGAAAAAGGAAAAATCCCTCTGGATTAAAGGGACCTTATCAACTAAAAATTACATTTTGAAAATCGGTTACTTTGTCTTTATACGTTAGATTATTAAAGTGAAACAATGGAAATATCCAATTTACATATTGGCCTTTATGCTCTTTGTTTACTTTTTAAATTTGTCTTATACAATGAAAATCATTAAATTGGTTATACTTTCAGTTCTTAGTGTTGCCATGTTTACGTTTCATGCACTGAAAAAAAGCCCACAAAATTGCTGACAGATATAGGGACAGTTGTAGTACCTGTAATTACTTTTAACTTGCTTGTAAACCTAGCATAGCAGGACACAGAACTGTCTGTGTTCTTGAATTCTAGGGACAACTTTTTTTTGTTTCAGAGGGTAGAGGAAACATCTAAGGCTAGCTATGTTAGAGGTGGTATTAATAGCTTGGAAATGGTGTATTAGTTACCTTAATTGTGTGGAGAGCAAGTGGGTTTTTGTTTTTTAAGGAAAAAAACGATCCAGTGAACTTTTTTCAGCTTAATCCTGTTTTAAAACCTTAATGACACTCTGAAGTATTTGCATGAATATAAGGTATGCAAAAGTTTTTTGACTCTAGAAAATTCAGGATTTTAATTACAAATCTGTGAATGAAAAATGTATTAACAGTCAGAACAGAAATGACAAGAGTACCAAGGTTCTACCATGCCTAGTACGAAACAGCGTTCTAAAACTCTGGAAGCCAAGAGAGGAGTTGAAATGGGTGAAGTCATTAGTAAGGGTACATTTATGTCACGGAGATCACAGAAGTCATGGAATCCATGGTTTCCAGAGACCTCTGTAACATTTTCTGCTTCAGTCCCAGGCTGGGGCACTGGAGCCCTCAGCCAGTGAGGGTCATGGCAGGGTTCCAGCAACTGATGACAGCCTCCTGAGAGGGCCCCCACAGGGCTCCAGTGACAGGCGACAGCCCTCACTCGGGTGAGCAGCTGGGGATGTCCAGTTTTTTCTTCGGGAAATATGGCCACCCCGCAGTGCCCAGCCACCATAGGTGGGGGGAGGGGTCCCCCAGGCAGCTCCCAGCCAACACGGTGATGGGGGAAACCATGGAACCGCAACAGCTTTGGGTGCTGGATCCCCCACTTCTTCGAGTGTTGTCCCTGTGGGTGCTCCACTTCAGGTGATGGTGCGTCCTGGTGCTATTGATCAGAGATTTTCAGTAGCAGTGCCTGGTCAGGCCGCACGTGCGCAGCAGCGGTCTCGCGGTGCCATTTGAGTCTCTTCAGTGTGCGCATGGCCCGACCCCCTCAGTTCTTCTCAACTGTCCTTGGCTGAAGACAGAGCTCAGGGCAGTGAGACAGCTTCTTCCCCTAGAGATAGAAAAACAGATAATTAGATAAAAATTGCTCAGTTAAAAATATTTTTCCTTGGATAAGTTAGTTAGTTGTTTGTTAATTGGAAAAAAAAATCTTTGTTTTTCTTCGTTTCCAAGTTCATGACTCCCTGTGGAGCACGATCCATTAAAAAGGGTCCTGAGTGGACCAAAGCTTACTTTAGCCATGTCAAGCTTCTCTGGCTTCAAAAGTTGTGGCTCTTTCAAGGAGGCTATGCCACACTCTGGGCACTCTCTCTGCATCAGATGCCTCATGGACACACACATACCATCCAAGTGCATCCACTGCAACAATTTGAAGGCGAGAGCCAGGCGCGAGCGGGATCTACACCTCAAAATGATCCTAATGGAGAAATCACTCCAACCTGGATCTGAGAAGGACACCCAGAAGCCTTCTCCTAAGTGCTCTCCAACTCGGTCTGAACCAACCATGAGCACAGCTCCACCCTCTCAAGAAAAGAGGAAGCGAGTCTCTACCTCTCCGCAGAGGGAACCTCACAGAAAGAAATAGTCCCCTGTGAGGTCATTGCTAGTGGTGCTGACGGTCCTGAGAGTCAGTACCTACAACTTTCCCAGCACCTCCAGCATTGGACGCACCGCTCATAGGAACAAGGAGTCGAGACCGCAAACATGCTATGTCTCCTCCTTGGCACCGACAGTACTGACGCGCATGTTGGCGATGGTGCCGGCCATACAACCGCCACTGGTGTCAACGCGTGTCTCAGCACCACCACCTTCCTCGGCAGCATCGCCTCCCCCAGCACCCACAGACGGCACCGCAGTGGGGCCATCGGCCCTGACAAAGGTGAAAGAGAAGATGCCTAGACACCCAACGTCTACTACTAAGATATCGGTACCGCACTCACCAGCACTGCAACAATTCCTGACTCATCGGGACATCACTTTTGCGTTGGTGCCATCCTCGGCACTGAGGGATCACCTATCACACAACTGACTTCTGCTATGACACCATCAATGTTTAGTGACAGTGATGATGAGGACCAAGAGGAGGGAGTGTTTTCACCATAGGGCTCGCCCACACCTCAACGAAAACCTACTGGAGGAACAGTGCGGCATAAAATCCACCAGACACAACTTACTATCCATGGTATGGCCCCCCATGGATGGGTAGTCATATGGCATTCCCAATGCAATGGCCACCATGGGACCCCTGAGCAGCATACAAAGCCCAATATGCTCAAACCTCCTCACCGCCTATGGTATAGCTCCGGTCCCCTTCTGTATCCCCAGGGCCGACAACATCAGTAGCCACGGAGGAGATGGGCAATGAACCAGAGGAAGAGACTGCCCCCGAAGCAGTGTCACCTGAACATAACTCTTCCTCTTCTCCAGATGAAGCCATCATGCCAACTCCACCTACCATGGCTGACAACTTTAAACAATTTCAAGAGCTATTCAAACGCATAGCGGTCAGCCAAGACATCCCTCTAGAGGAAGTCCAAGAGTACCAACACAAACTATTAAAAATTCTACAATCATCTTCTGCGTCAAAAATTGCCCTGACCATAAACAATACCATCTCCGAGCCTGCAGAAACAGTATGACAGACCCCAGCCACCGCCCCACCAACATGCAAATGGGCGGACCTTAAATACTATGTTCCAGCCAAGGGCATAGACTTCCTGTTTGCCCATCCACAACCAAATTCTCTAGTGATGGAAGCAGCAAACCACCAGGACAAACAATCCCAACGCCACTCTATGCCACAGGATAAAGACCACCAGCGTCTAGACCTCTTAGGTCGCAAGGTCTACATCTCCTCAACGCTGCAGTTCCACATTGCCAACTACAGTGCTCTCTTGGCTAAATATGACTTTGACAATTTTGGGAAACTCTTTGGGTTTACTGCAGACATATCACAAGACAGGAGAGCACAATTTAAATCAGTCCTGATTGAGGGACAATTGGTGGCCGATGGCCTTACAGGGCTTCCTGGACAGCACCAATTCTGCAGCCCTTACCACAGTTACAGCGATAGTGATGCGCAGAGACTCATGGCTGCTATCATCTGGCATACCAAAAGAGCTCCAAATAAAGGTTGAGGACCTACTTTTCAATAAGGACAAACTGTTTTCAGTTAAAACCGATGAAGTCCTATGAAGGACTCTCTAGCGACCCTTCGTACACTTGGCATATATACACCACCCCCAAAAAGGAAGCGGTACCAACGAAACAAAGATACTCAATATACCCGCCCTCAATCCAGGCTGTACGAGGTAGGCAGACACAGAAATAGACCACCTCAGTGCCAGCAGACACAACCACAACAAGCAGTGTCCCAACCGTCAGGGAACAAACCACAGTTTTGAAGGCTTGGTTGAGGGTCTGAATGACTTCCCCTTAACACCAGCACCTACCTGCCCATTTGGTCACCACCTACAGCATTTTTACCAAGCTTGGGAGCATATTACACACGAGACCATTGTGTCTTAGAAGTAGTTCATTCAGGCTATTCCATCCCTTTTACTTCTTGCCCCCCTGCCGTCCCTCTTCAGGGACCGTTCTTGCGAGCACCTTCTAAGACCGGAAGTAGATCGTCTACTACAGCTAGGGGCCATGAAATCAGTACCAACGCAATACAGAGGAGGAAGACTTTTTATTCTCACTATTTCTTGACCCAGAAGAAAAGTGGTGGATGGCTACTGATACAAGACCTATGAAAACTCAATAAATTTGCACACTCCCAAAAATTGAAGGTGGTTACCTTAGGTACAATAATCCCAGCTCTGGAACAGGGGGACTGGTTTTCAGCCCTCGACCTGCAAGATGCATATTTTCACATCTCAATACATCCGGCTCATAGACAATTGCTCCGATTACAGTGGGACATGACCACTTCCAGTACAGTGTGCTCCCATTTGGACTGTCCACTGCACCCAGGGTGTTCTCCAAAACTCTTGCAGTAGTTGAAGCTCACCTGCACGAACAATGGATCATATTTTTCCCATACCTAGATGATTGTCTTGTCAAAGGACACTCGTACACAGAGACAGAAACAATCACGCGACTGATCATCAATCTCTTCAGAGACTGGGGTTGCAAATTAACTTTCAGAAGTCCACATTGATATCCACAACTAGAATTCATCGGGGCACACCTGTACTCAACTCAAGTCAGAGCTTCACTACCTCATGCCAGATTCCTAGCCATCAAACATCTCATAGAACCATATCCATCTGTCCATGAATCGAGGCACAGACGTGCCTCCAATGACTAGGACACATGGCCGCACCATTTTCATGGTAAAACACTCCAGATTATACATGTGATGTCTCCAGGGCTGGCTGCATTCAGTATACAAACCCACCAAACACAGTCTCAACATGATGGTAACACCACCGACCAAGGTTTTAGCATCTCTACAATGGTGGACAAGATGAGAGAACATCTGCGTAGGGGTTCCCTTTCACCACAGATCTTCAGTCACAACAGATGCCTCCCTACTGGGCTGGGGGGCACACCTGGACCACCACACGACACAAGGCAGGTGGTCAACACCAGAAGCACGCCTTCACAGAAACCTGCTAGAACTCAGAGCAGTAAGATATGCCTGTCTTCACTTCCTATCACTCATAAGAAATGAATCAATTTGTGTGATGACAATGTTGCATGAATGTTCTATATCAACAGACAAAGGGGGGTCCAATCCCACTCCCTATGCACCAAAGCCATGAGACTGTGGAACTGGTGTATCCAGCACCACATTGACATCTCAGCTTCTGACCTACCAGGATGCCGAAACACCACAGCCGACACATTAAGCAGATGGTTCTCACAAGAGCACAATGGGAACTGAACCCTAGTGTCTTACAACACATATTCTATCAATGGGGTTCCCATCTATCAACTTAGCAGCCTAACTGTTGTCAAGTTTTTAGTAGGCATCAGAGCAAAGGAGAGTTTTGAGGATGGATTTGAAAGTGGATAATGTGGTGGCTTTGCAGATGTTTATGGGGAGCACCTCCCAATCATGTGGGATAGCATAGGAGAAAGCATGAAGGATTTTGTTTGAAAAATTAACAAGTGGATAGTAGAGGCTGGCATCATGGAGAGGCGAGCACTGAGAGTTCAACAGTGAATGAAAGATGATAGGTAAAGGTGCTTATTAACTGTGAAGGCCTTGAAAGTGAATACAAGTTGATGCTTTAGAGAAGAGGGAGCCATTGGGGACATTCAGAGAAGGTAATGTGCTCTAAGTGATGGGCCAGGAAAATGATTTTTGTGGCAGCATTGTAAATGGATATGAGTGGGGTGAGATTGCAATGGTATAGACCCAGTATTACATGGAGACGGTAAAATGGTTAATAATGCAGAAAAGGCAGAAGAAGAGTGTTCAATAAATAGTTCTCTTCAGTATGTGGAAAGTAGGATGAGGTACTCATATCATATCAGGACAATAAAGTATTTTTCAATCCAGTAGTAAACAAGGAAAATGTTAAACATCATTTCCTTATAGATAAACATTTCTAAATCATCAGGCCAGTACAACTTGCACCCACCATCCTAAAAGAGTTGGCTTTGTAAGTGTGAGGGAGGGTTGGTTTTATGAACTTGTGTTGGTGCCAGTAAGATTTTAAAGCTGAAATCTAACAAACTATATTTACCAATTTTATAAGCATTAACGCCAATATTAGAATGTAGTCTAATAAGATAAACCCTCTTTAGTGAATCTAAGGAGCGTTAGTTTACTAATTTAATACTAGGTTCTTTTTAGGTAAACTTTCATGTTGAGCAGTATTTCTCAGATGAGGACACTTGGCTATTCTTAACCAGTCAACAATTTATTAATTTACCAAGAACCACATCAGTATACAATCAGCAGTTCACCAGTCAAGTGTAGATACAACCAATGTTCTAGATACGTACTGAGCACGCCAAGACAGTCCCATAAAGCAATTGTTATAGACTGGGATTGAGGCTGATAAGTTATAGGCTCAGCAGGAACAATCCAGATTACTTCTGGCACTCTTAAGAGTGTGGTCCCTGCTATTTGAGTACCGGGAGTCCTCCGACTTACGACACAATTCATTTCTCAGAATTGTGTTGTAAGTCGAAACGGCTTTTCCCATAGGCATCAATTTTATGAAGGGGGGATTGGTTCCTGAACCAAGGCTTGATACATTATTTTCACCACAATAACCCAGATTTTTGCACTAAATGAATTATAGATTACTAATGTTGCAACATCAATATATTTACTGTACACTGTATTTTATAAACAGCATTCAAATAAACATATAAACTCACATATGCTGCTCAGAACACTGGCAACACAGGCTCAGAAAACCAGGGGAATGGCACACATGCTGTGCCTCAGCCAATCACTGTTCAAGCTTTCTGATTGGTTGAGCCCGGGGCCGGGAGCCAATCAAAAACAAGTGGCAACCCTATGCGGCAACAAGCTACCCTGCTGCCCTGAAGCCAGTCAGAAGCGACCCATTCCAGCTCCATACCAGTACTATATAACACAACCAGGAAGTGATTTCAAGCAAACTTTATGCAAATTGAGCGTCATAAGGGTGAAACAAGCATTGTAGGGGCAAAATGGGCAGTCAATTGAAAAGTGTCGTAAGTCTGAAGACTTCTGGTAGTTTGATAGTTTAAATTTGTCCCTTTCCTATCAAAGGAATCACTTAAAATTGATTTCTCTCTCTCAAGCCAGTTTGCCTGGACTTATAAAGGAGAGCATGCATATAGAATTAGTTAGTTCTAAAGTATGGTTACTTGAGGTCTCACTAAAGAGTGTAAATTCAACAAGACAACCTTTAGTTATTTATATTAAAGATAGAAGAAGAAATATAGTCATTAAAATGAAATCTCACCACTTCTCCTTATCCTGGTAACCCTGCAATAGGGGAATAGTCCTCTCCATAGGGCTTGCCTGGGCATCAGTTGTACTTCTGGATTTTGCCGTTTCTTTGTAGGTTCAGCCAACTCTGGGGTCCCACATGGATGGTGGTCTTCGTTTTGTATACCTTGATTCCAAAGGGCAACCCTCCAATTTCTGTTGGACAGTTGTCAGCTGAGAGATCAGATTTCTGCTCTGTTTCTCTGCTGCTTCCATCAATATCCAGTAGATGGCATTGGTGTGGAACAAATTTGTTCAATCATATTCTTATCGGAGGGTGTTTGTTTGATTCATTTCAAAGACTGTATTTCAGCACTGGCCGACATTAATTGCAATTTACCCCTTTTTAAGCCATTTATTTTCATTCAAAGTTTTGCCCTAGTCAGGTGTCCACTTCTCTTAATGTTCTCTTTCCTTCTTGCACCATACAACTGATGCCACTTCTACGGGGAAGCACTCATTCAGAAAGAAAACAAAGTCCCCTACTAAACCTACTGGACATGGTCCATACGTTCTTTGATTGTACTAAACATTTCACGTCATTTAGGTCTCACAACAGAAGATACTATCTACATAAAGAGAGAGAGAGATCTGACTGACAAGGCAAACGCACGCATAGTTTGGGGTGAAGGCAAGGTGGTTTGGATTTCTTGGGGTAACAAGCTGTTAGACCAATGTGACCTTCAGTTTTCTGGGTTTTACAGCTCAGTTTCTCCCACCCATCTCTTTATCCACTTGCATTGTACATTGGGCCACTTTGTCTAGGAAAGCAGGGTATTACTTTGTTTGGTATCCTTTTGAGACTTTTTTTCAGCTACATTGCGTGGGAGAAAGAGACTTTATCCGTATGTAAATTATGAGAGAGTCATGCCTATCGTATTCTCTTTTAGCTCGCTTTTTGGTCTCTCTTACTGGGGAGTGAAACTCATAATCTTAGCTGATCTGTAGGTCCTTAGGCAAAGTGTCTCACATGATGTGAATCATTTTCTCACTGTCTTTACTTCTTAGGTGGAGTTCAGTAGTAGGTGGGTCCTATTTGGGGATAAACAGAGGTGCGTAATTTTTCTTATTTTTGAGGGACATAAGGAAGTAATATTTATCAACCATTCAAGGCATATGTTATCGATACTCCTTACAGTTGATAAGATCTCTGGCCTGCTGATCTTAATTTTTAATAGATCTTGGAGTACCTTGGCTATTCCAGGAAATTGGAAGAGTGCTAATGTTGTGCCAGTGCTCAGAAATGACTAGCAGGATGACCCGAGTAACTGTAGGCTGGTTAGCCTCAAATCAGTCCTGGAAAAAATACAGTTACGAACACCAGAGTTCTGAACTGACCAGTCAACCTCACACCTCATTTGGAACTGGAAGTATGCAATCAGGCAGCAGTAGAGACCAAAGAAATAAAATTACAGTACAGTACTGTGTTAAACATAAACTACTGAAAAAATAAAGGGAAAGTTAAAAAAAAAATTGACAAGGTAAGGAAACTGTTTCTGTGCTCATTTCATTTAAACTAGGATGGTTAAAAGCTGCATTTTTCTCCTGCATAGTAAAGTTTCAAAGCTGTAGTAAGTCTATGTTCAGTTGTAAACTTTTGAAAGAACAACCATAATATTTTGTTCAGTGTTAGGAATATTTCACAGTTACGAACAATCTCCATTCCCAAGGTGTTCATAACGCTGAGGTTCTACTGTAGTGGAAAAGCTGATACAATATTCAATTGATAAAGAATTACAGGATAGGAATGTAATTAATCACAGTCAACATGATTTTATGGAAAATAAGTCTTGTCAAACCTGGTTTCATTCTTTGATGACCCTACAAGTTTGATTAATAAAGATAACTCCTTAGATGTGATATATTTAAACGTTTGTATGGCATTTGACTTCGTACTGCATGGCATTCTGATTAAACAATTAGCACTATACAATATCAATAAAGCACTCATTAAATGGATTAAGATTTGGCTAATGGCAGATCTCAAAGTGTAGTTGTCAGTGGGGAGTCATCATCAAATGAGAGTGTTTCCAGTGGAGTTCTGCAGAGATTGGTACTAAACCTGATGCTATTCAACATTATCATAAATGATGGGAAAGTAAATATAAAATCGCTGCTGATAAAATCTGTGGATGAAAAAGATTGGTGGAATGGTAAATAATGAGGACAAGGCAGTCATACAGAGCAATCTGGATCACTTGGTAAGCTGGACTTATTCAAACAAAATGTATTTTAATGCAGCAAAATGCAACATTATACATCTAGGTACAAGGAATGCAGGCAATCCCTATGGAATGGGGACTGTGTCCTGAAAGCATTGATTCTGAAAAGGGTTTAGTGGTCATAATGGACAAGCATCTCAACATGTGCTCCCAGTGCAGTTCTTTGGCAAAAATGGCTAATGTGATCCATAGATGTATAAATAGAAATAGTGAGTAGGGGTAAGAAGTTGTTTTGCCTCTGTATGTGGCACTGGTGAGACTGATACTGGAATACTGCATACAATTTCGGTGTCCACATTTTAAAAAGGATGTTGAAAAATTAGAGAGAGGGTTCAGAAAAGAATCACGAAAATGATTTAAGAGTTGGAGAAAATGTCTTTCAATGAAAGACAAAGAGCTCAATCTGTTTAGTTTATCAGAAAGAAGACTGAGAGGTGACAATTACAGTGTATAAGTATCTTCACAGGGAGAAAATAGTGGGTACTAAAGAGCTCTTTAGTAGAAGAAGGCATAACAAGAACCAGTGGCTGGAAGCTAAAGCTAGACAAATTCAAATAGAAAATTAAGCATTTTTTAACCATGAGGATTAAACTGGAACAAACTACCAAAGGAAGCAGTGGATTCTCCATCTTTTGATGTCTTCAGATCAAGAATGGATTCCTTTCTAGAATATATGCTTCAGTCATACAGGTTATTGGGCTCAATACTGAGATAACTGGGTGTAATTAAATAGTCTGTGATATAACACGGAAGTCGAATGAGATGTTCTAATGGCCATTTTTGGCCTTAAACTCTTTGAATCTATGACATAGTCCTAGAAAAGCCTACTAGCTATTCTTATTTTTCAGTCATCAGTGTTGAATATGCTAGGTGGTTGTTTCTCATCACAACTGTAGTGAATGTGAAAGTGACCTGACTAGGGTTCCATCCTAAGCATCACATTTGTACAGTTACTTTGTTGACAAGCAACTCCCACAATGGTGAGGCTTCTCCTTCCTTTTAGGGGTGATGGTACTTCCAATCCAAAAGGAAGATGCCTCATTTTCCCTCTTAATCCATGTATGTCTTGCACTAACTGGTTAGGGGGAAAGGAAATAGACCCTAGGGCTTCCCCTTTCGTCTTGCACGCTAATGGAAAAAATGAGGAAGAAGGGGACATGGGGTAGGGAGAAGGAGAAAGTGATGGACAATGAAAGGGAGAGTGAGGGAAAAGGAGAGGAGGGTGATAATGTAAGGTATGGAATAAATGAGGGAAAATGACTCATTGCAGAGAAAGAAAGGGAAGGAAAGGAAAGGAAGGATGGGATGAATGAGTGAATGGCTAGATTAGACTCCTTGCAGAAAGAAAAGGCTTAGAGACTTGATCGTTTAGACACTATGTGAAGGAAGCCAGGGAGTTCAAGTGTCCTATTATTTAGTATGCTTGGGGCATGTCCCCCTGGATCCTGCTTCTCTTAAGTGTCCAGCTTCTTCAGTACCATAGGCAGTTTTAGCAAAAAATAAAAATAAATCCTACTTAAGCCAACACCTGTTCAGCGGCAACAGTATGAGCCTTGTTGTTGAAAAGGCTCTGATAACTTAAAGCATTTTTCCACTATATCAATTAAACACGTTCAGGAGACTTTAATTGATTTGGTGCTAAAAATGTCTGAAGCTATGGCAGCCTTAACTGCACTAGGCTTTTCATGGTGCAGCTGCATTGGTGCTACCACCAATGGGGATTTTTTTTTCTAAAATACTCTAGAGTTGACAAATTTCCAAAGCAGGCATCTGCCCCCTACTTACAGGGACTCCATCACTCCAGGAAGCACTGGGGTGGGCTGAGCTAGTCTCTTCAGTTGGGGAAACAGGTGAAACTTAGAGAATATTAAAATATATATGATTTTATGCAATATCAAACTTGTAAACCTTGTGATTGATTTGCATTTTGAAGGTTTCCTTTGCAATGAAAAGGAACTATGAGCTTACTACTTTTTTAAAGAAAGCTTAGATTAGATGGAACCGAGCTTGTAGAATTCAACAGACCTCCGACAGAAGTTGTTGTAATGCATGCAGAGACCCTCACAGTTTCTAAGTGTTTTGAATATTCAGTCTCTGATAGCTTAAACCTTTTTACACCAACCTACTTCTGTGAATTAGTTCTCCTTGAGGATTAGTGTATTGTAAAACAAGCTTTAAATTTTTACATTGTTCGTTTGAACTTATTTGTGGAAAAAAGAAATAGAACAATTTTTCTAACAATGATGAAATACTAGTTTTTCTCAGATCCTCTAGCTTTCAAATGTCTTATCCAATTAACCTCAAACTTTTTCTCTCTCACACATTTTTCTCATGGGCAGAGACTTACTACAAGAAATTTCAGGCAGAAAGTTGCAGGCCAGTGTCAAAATCAGACTTGCAGTGGTCATTTAAAATTGTAACAAAACAGGATCACTGTTATATCTGGTTGCATTTGAAGTCACTAGTAACTGGTAAGTCACAAGAAAGGAACAGAGTTCAACTTAGTTTGCAGGGCTGGTAGTAAGAAATTTTTTTTTGTAATTTAAACAAACACACCACCCTTTTTCCAAACCCTTTTCCCAGTAGAGTTGTGGTTTTGGGCTGCTCTAGTAACATGAACTTACCACTTGGCAGTAATGTAGTATTTTCTGCTTTTTTTACCTTTGTTAAATGTAAACCTTATTGCAGGCCCGCCAATAGCAATTCCAGGCCCCAAGGCAGAACAGTCAGTGGGCCCCCACTGGTGCCCAGCGAGCTGCTGGCTGTGCTTCTGGATGCACTCTTCCGGCACGGCCAGGGCTTCTGCATGCGCCTATCTCCCTGCCACATTCTGCTGCTCTCCCTGGCGGGCAGGAGCCCAGGCAGGGAACAGGAGGGAGCCGCTTTTAACGCCGGTCCCTCCTGGTCGCTGCTCTGCAGCCCTGCCTGGCAGCTACCTGAGAGAACCTGGCTGGGGAGGAGGCGGCTTCCACTCCCCGCCCAGGTCGGCTGTCAGGGACCCCAGCATCTGAGCCTGGGAAGGGAGCGGAATTCACCTTCCTAGCTAGGCTCTCTCAGGCAGCTGCTGCGCAGGGCTGCAGAGCAGCATCTCAGTGGCTGGAAGGGCCTGGTCCTGCCCCTTCCACTCCTGGCATCTGTGCCATGCATTGCCCAGGCCCTTTCCCACCCCCTTGCTCCTCACTCTCCCCCAGCGCCTCTAGCGTACTGCCAAACAGCTGATGGTGGTGGGCGGGAGGCACTGGGGGGGAGGAGGACAAGCTGATTGGCGGGGCCTGCTGCTGGCAGGAGGTGCAGGGGAGGAGGGGCCTGCCAGTGGGTGCCCAGGAGCCCTGTGGCCCATGCAGGTGATTTAAAAGGGCCCAGGGCTCCAGACTGCCACCGCGCTGCTACCGCGGCAGTGGTGGTGGCCGGGGGCCACAGGCCTTTTTAAATGGCCCAGGCCCCTGGGCAGTTGCCCCCTTTGCCCCCTGCTGTCGGCAGGTCTGCCTTATTGTATGATTCATTGGAGAACACCAAAAACTATCCAGGATATGCAACATTGTTGAGTGAATGTTGATGGAGTAAACATAACTTTTGGAATATCTTCACTTTTGAGTGCTTGATCTCTTACCTTGACATCAAATTAACCCATTTTTTAAAGTTTTTTTTCCATTTAATAGATTTTCTCAGGTGTGCCATTACCCTCTGATCCCACTGAGGGTTACCAAAAGAAACTACACCATTTGCTCAAGAAACTCCCTGAAAAAGTACAAGAACAAATCCGCACAGACACACCCCTGGAACCCCGACCTGGGGTATTCTATCTGCTACCCAAGATCCATAAACCTGGAAATCCTGGACACCCCATCATCTCAGGCATTCGCACCCTGACAGCAGAATTGTCTGGCTATGTAGACTCCCTCCTCAGGCCCTACGCTACCAGCACTCCCAGCTATCTTCGAGACACCACTGACTTCCTGAGGAAACTACAGTCCATCAGTGATCTTCCTGAAAACACCATCCTGGTCACTATGCATGTAGAAGCCCTCTACACCAACATTCCACACAAAGATGGACTACAAGCCGTCAGGAACAGTATCCCTGATAATGTCATGGCAAACCTGGTGGCTGAACTTTGTGACTTTGTCCTCACCCATAACTATTTCACATTTGGGGACAATGTATCAATGTATACCTTCAAATCAGCGGCACTGCTATGGGTACCCGCATGGCCCCACAGTATGTCAACATTTTTATGGATGACTTAGAACAACGCTTCCTCAGCTCTCGTCCCCTAATGCCCCTACTCTGCTTGCGCTACATTGATGACATCTTCATCATCTGGACCCACGGAAAAGAAGCCCTTGAGGAATTCCACCGTGATTTCAACAATTTCCATCCCACCATCAACCTCAGCGTGGACCAGTCCACACAAGAGATCCACTTCCTGGACACTACAGTGCTAATAAGCGATGGTCACATAAACACCACCCTATACCGGAAACCTACTGACTGCTATACTTACCGACATGCCTCCAGCTTTCATCCAGACCACACCACACGATCCATTGTCTACAGCCAAGCTCTACGATACAACCGCATTTGCTCCAACCCCTCAGACAGAGACAAGCACCTACAAGATCTCTATCAAGCATTCTTACAACTGCAGTACTCACCTGATGAAGTGAAGAAACAGATTGACAGAGCCAGAAGAGTACCCAGAAGTCACCTACTACAGGACTCGCCCAACAAAGAAAATAACAGAACGCCACTAGCCATCACCTTCAGCCCCCAACTAAAACCTCTCCAGCACATCATCAAGGATCTACAACCTATCTTGAAAGACGACCCATCACTCTCTCAGATCTTGGAAGACAGGCCAGTCCTTGCTTACAGACAGTTCCCCAACCTGAAGCAAATACTCACCAGCAACCACACACCACACAACAGAACCACTAACCCAGGAACCTGTCCTTGCAACAAAGCCCATTGCCAACTATGTCCACATATCTATTCAGGGGAAACTATCATAGGACCTAATCGCATCAGCCACACTATCAGAGGCTCGTTCACCTGCACATCTATCAATGTAATATATTCCAGCAATGCCCCTCTGCCATGTACATTGGCCAAACTGGACAGTGTCTACGTAAAAGAATAAATGGACACAAATCAGATGTCAAGAATTATAACATTCAAAAACCAGTCGGAGAACACTTCAGTCTCTTTGATCACTCGATTACAGATCTAAAAGTTGCAATTCTTCAACAAAAAAACTTCAAAAACAGACTCCAATGAGAGACTGCTGAATTGGAATTAATTTGCAAACTGGATACAGTTAACTTAGGCTTGAATAGAGACTGGGAGTGGATGGGTCATTACACAAAGTAAAGCTATTTTCCCTTGTTTATCCTCCCCCCCCCCCCCCCCCCCATTCCTCAGACGTTCTTGTCAACTGCTGGAAATGGCCCACCTTGATTATCACTACAAAAGGTTTTTTCCCCCCCGCTCTCCTGCTGGTAATAGCTCACCTTACCTGATCACTCTCATTACGGTGTGTATGGCAACACCCATTGTTCCATGTTCTCTATGTATATAAATCTCCCCACCTTATTTTCCACTGAATGAGTGCATCCGATGAAATGAGCTGTAGCTCACGAAAGTTTATGCTCAAATAAATTTGTTAGTCTCTAAACTGCCACCAGTACTCCTTTTCTTTTTGCGAATACAGACTAACACGGCTGCTAGTCTGAAACCTGTTATTTTTGACAGTGTTCCAAAATTCCCACAGAAACCTATATTTCCCTACCTTTTAATTCATATAATATGTGCTTTTTCCAGGTTCCTGAAAGTTTGTGGCTCTGAACTAGTGCGCCTTGAGTTGGCTTGTGGCCATTTCCTCAATGAGACTTGCTTAGAGGTCATTGCTGAGATGTGTCCAAACCTTCAGGAATTAAATCTCTCCTCTTGTGATAAGCTACCACCTCAGGCTTTCATCCACATTGCCAAAGTGTGCAGTCTTAAGCGTCTCATCCTTTATCGAACAAAAGTAGAGGTAGGAACAACTATTTTTAACCTTTACAAGAATTATTTTGATTCCTGCTAAAATTGTAAATGTTTTAATTAACAGTTAACAAATTAAAATCGTATGAATAATGCAAATAAAAACTGATATATTTTGTATTTACCAAGGTAGTTTCTGGAGTTTTAAAAAATAGTAGAAATTTACTTTTTTGATCATTTTATAATCCATATACAAAACTGATGGTCTTTCCTGACCTTTCAAAAAAAAAAAAAAGAGTGCCCTATTGAAGTCTTAGTAACAACTCCTTACAGTAACAAAATATACGGGAGTGCTATTACTACATTTCAAAATATTCAGACCATTAATTACAAACTGCAATTGACAAAATAAATGAGGAAATCACATTTTGTGATGTACCAATCTTGTTTAGTAATTAATTTGCTAATTATCAAAAATCACTTATCTAGAATGAGTTACTAATTTGTAAAGTTCTACTGTATTTTTTTTATCGTGTCAGGTATTTATTTTAGGTATTGGACCTGAAATATTTTTAGACAGAGTTTTCACATATAATTATCCCTATTGCAGTTGAGTAGTTCTGTAAAGTAAACAGTGCAGTACCAACACTGCCTAATTTGTGTTATTTCCCAAAACAAAGGTAGTGTCACATTTTTAGAGCCTATATCACTGTCTTTTTATGTTTGTGATTCTCTAAGTCAGAACTCATTTTCTAGTCTGATTCTGTCACTGTGACGCTGTGCTGCTTCTTATTCACACCACATTGTAAGGTTATAATCTAGCTCTTTAGCAATACCCCTTAAACTAGCGTGACCTTAACCCAAGAGACCAGTTTAAACAGCTAAGCATGCACAGTGTTCCAAGTTGCTCTATGTTTTGAGCATTGTAATGAACAAATGAGAGAGAAGGAAGGTGTAGGAGGGAGAGAATTTGAACACACATGTATGTGTTCCAACTTGATCAAATTCATCCTTGGCATTAGACAGTGGAACTCTCACTGAAGTAAGTAGGAGTGGTACCAGTTTATGGCAGGACTACATTTGACCCTAAGTGTTAACTTTACACACATTGAACTGAGTTTGTTCAAACTTGATTTTCTTCTATGAGAACTATAAAGCAAGCCATGCTTGAAGTTCGTAGCTTCAGTTGTTTTTTAAATATTGCGCTTGCATTACTCAGTTTGAGGAGAGGTGATAAGGAAAGGGCCACCAAAACGGAGAAGAAGGGAATGAGCTAGCAAAGGGTGAGGTACTGTTGTGGCTGTGCTATTTGCATCCAGCCAGAAGTGCAAGTTTCTCCCCTCTAAACTGGATCAAATGCAGCTAGGCTTGGAAGGATTAGATTTTTATTGGTAAATGTTGGTAAACGTTGATTTCACCATAAACACAAACTGACAAAAATATTTATATTGCTAATAATCAAAAATTACAGATAGGTAAAGAAAGAAAAATGCTGTTTGAGAATTTATTAGAGCTGGATTTAAGGATATTTACTTTGTATATTTTGACATGATGTTGCCAATTTGGGTTTTAATGGTTATAAGGCTTTAACTTTTTGAATCTCAGCATCTACTGTCAATAAATAATTGACTGACACCCCCTGTTGCCTGACATCCCCACAATTTCCCACAACTGTAATAATTTGAATTAATACAAATAAAAAATGATTTAAATGCATAATTTTATGCCACTGTGAATTTAAATAGATAAAAATAGAAAAAAATGCTTAAGAATAAACATCGATGTTATCCTTCAAAATTATATTAAAAAACCCCAAATTTTGACAAGCCTAAATACAGCATATTTATCTTGCATTGTGTCCCAGGAACCATGGGGCTTGTGTTAGTGTCCACTGCAAGTCTCTGCATGAACTATTAATTTTCCACTAAGGTGGTGTTGGAGACACTGAGGCTAATAATACTCAGTGACTCTAATATCTTCATTGAGGACATCTCTTCTGAGATAGTTCAGGTTTTCGTAGCCACTATCCCAGGTAGTTTCTGGCTCAACTCATTTATCTGACCACATTCTTGACTGGTGTTTGTGTTTGGGAGTGGAAGTGGGACAAGTGAAAATTTTGGCCAGGTGTGGTATTCTGCAGTTTCAGGTTGCAGTCCTCCTCTCCATTTAGGACTTATTTTGATGGTCCATTCTTGGAGGTTCGTTGAACTCTAAGTGTTTCTGGATGGCTGTGAAGGGAGATATTTTACCAGCAAACTCAATCTTTTGATGGCTTACTTGGACAATATATTGATCTTTTGTCCTCAACCATTGATGAAATGCCCCTTAAACACTGTCACCCTCTAAGATTTGTCCCCACCCACTCCCTTATTTAAAGTACCCAGGAAGAGTTATGGATTGGGATGTCTACAGAATACTGACATCCAGTTCTATAGATCTTTCATCTGACCCAGCCAATGTTTTCAAATGTTCTACCTAGTATTTTCAGTGGAGATTGGAACATGGATGAGGGTTCAGTGGCTTAAATCCCATCTAGATAAAATGAGAGATGTTGGTAAATTGGGAGAAGGACTAAGAAGATATGGCAGGGTTTATATCTGTCACTTTAAAGAAAGGTGTGTTCCCACTATTTATTACTACAATCTGAGAGTAGTGTTGGACCCCTAGCTGCTGTTAGATGATCATTTAAGACTCATATATGTCTGATGAGGAGATACTAATACCTAGCTCATATATAGCACTTTTCAGCCGTAGAGATCTCAGTGCTTTAAATTCCCATTTTACATAGGTGGAAACAGAGGCACGGAAGTAAATTGACTTGTGTCTTGGTCACCCAGGAGGCCAGTGGCAGAGGTGAGAATAGAACCCAGGTCTTCTGAATCCCAGTTCAGTGCTCTGTCCGCTAGGCCTCACTGGCTCTCTGAGATTGCAATAATTTATTCTGAATGCTGACTACTTGCATGATCCATACCTTTGTTACAATGCACAGCAGAAATCTGATTTTACTGTATGTGGGACTACACCATATATCAACTCAGGACCTGAAGCTAGTGCAGAAAGCGGGTGCTCACTTGTTATGTGAAATTTCTCGCTCTGAGCTCATGATCTACACTGGCTGCCTGCTGGTTTATGGGTGGAGTTTAAAGTGGTATTTTTGATTTATAAAGTTCTAACGGGCTTGGGACTGTCTGTCTGAGGCACCATCTCTCTCTCCAGACCATATTGCCACAATTATGATCGGTGGATGTGCGTAAGCCAGAATCCCTTTTATTTAGAAGAGATGGAGCCGCTACTGTTAGAGAGTTCTCTGTAAGGAGCCTTAGCTTTGGAATTCATGGACCACTCTCTCATCTTCCATTCCAAAATAACCCAAAGCTGTTGATCTTTGGGGCATACTTCAAAGGTCATTTTTTTCTCACAGGCTTTTGGGAAGGAAGTGGTGATCTGGGGGCAGGGATCTGTGTGCCTGGAAGCTAGTATTTTGGGCTGGGGTGGGTTTGTTCTTAATTTTGGTAGGCTGATGGCTTTGCTTTTGTTTAGATTAGTGTGCTTGCATTCTTAACATTTAGCAAGGTGCATTGAGTTTTGGATAGGTGCTCTTTAATAAATGGTGAATAAGTGTAGATAAGAAATTTTGTCAGGGTATGACAAAAAGTGTTGTAGTTTAAAACCAACGTTTTGGTTTGGTGCCAGAAAAGGGCATACAATTGAAGTTGCATAGGGAGCCATAATTTGTGTTTTGGAGGTCCATCTGAATATTGTTACATCCCTATTATCCGTCAACATCAGGTAGTACAGTAATCAAATCTTAGATACTTAAGTAGATCTTTGTTAATTTATGGAATGAGAGCTGTGTTGAAATGGTTAATTACTGCTTTATATAGTCTTACTGACTCTCTTGTTCCACAGCAAGTGATCTCAGATTTTAAATGTTAGCTAACAAGGAATTGTAAAAAGCTACGGCATGATCTGAAAATGACAGGGAATTGTATTGTTCCTGGCTACAGTTTTGTGGCATGTAATTCCAGATAAATTGTTAAGATTAAGTGTAGAATTGTCTGAACAAGTATATGCTAAAAGATCACTAGAATTGTTAAGATTAATTTTCATGACTGTCTTTTTCTATAGACTGTATATGTAGGTAGTTGAAAAGAAATTTAATTTAGAGGCAAACCTACTTATGTAGACTGTCCTATTTTGTGAGTTGTGTGTAGGTGCTGATCACAAACTATTTACATCACACAAAGTAAATTTTCTCATAAATTACATGAACTAATCAGGCAGGAAACGTGTGTTGCTTATCGTATAGGAAGTCATTTATCAACTCAAATTTCTTAGCCTGCAGGAAATATACTTTCAAGGGGTAAAGAAAATGAGGATGAAGATATAGCACTGGCACCAGTGTGCAGAGAATATCAATTTATGAATTAATCTTCAGGAAGCTTTTATGACTAGCATTTGTGTGTCCAATAAAAATAAAAATGCTTCTGAGTGTGGCAGAAGTACAGTGCTGTCTTTTTACAAAAATGGCCTCCTTTTAAACAAATCTTCCACTGCATTTACCATAAGTAAATTTTCCTTCAGTATTTCTCCAGTTTGAATTGGTGTCTCATTATACCAATTGCTATACAAATACACAAAAAGACTTGGTTTCTGCTCTGAAAAGTGTAGTGAGCAAAAGGGTAAGGTGTTGTTTACATTCAGGTTTTCTGCAGTTCTCTTACTGACACCCTAGCAGTGGTGCAGCTCCACTAGTGCTAGGAGTGATTGAATGCTGGCATTTTTACCACTGAGTCATCTAGACTTACTCTGAGATAACTGTTGAGACTGAGGCAGACAGGAAGATATCAGTAGTATGTTGCTAGTAGTTTATGGTCAGGAAGCTTGATGTTGAGATAACAATGACGATGTTACCAAAAGTCCCGCCTTATATCCATGTAACAGAAAAGGAAGTTGTTAAACTAAATATTTGCCCTACCAGCATCTGGATTAACCCCTTCCAACTTCTCACCCCCCAGCAGGAAGCCCCACTTTACCTAGAGAGGGAAAAAATAAGTTTTGATGTCTGGCCTGGAACCCCTAAACCGGTGACTTAAGAAGCAGCATCCCTAGAAATGATAAAGAACTGCAACTAAAAACGTGAAAAAATCCAAAATGCTGAGTGGGCAAAGAGCTGTTCAGAGAGACTTGTTAAGGAAGAGTAGATATTTGTAAATCTAAATGTTAACTAAAACACCCAATGTTTTAATTGGAGGCGCTCTTATCCAAGCCCCAGCCAGCTTCCTGAGACCCTCTTTGCCTAGGAAATGTATGGCAGAGAATGGTGACTAAAATGGTTAATGGAATGAGTGGAACAATATGACAAGATTGTAAAAACTAGAATAAATTATTAGAACATGTTTAAAAAAAAACATTTGACTGAATTATTCAAAATTAGGAAGAGGTAATGAGAGATGATCATTCCCTCTCTTACCTCATTGTATACTGTGGGACAGTCAGTAAAATTAAAGAGCAGTAACATTAAATCAAATGAAAGGAAATATCCTGTCATACATATGGGCAACCTACAGAATTTACTGTCACAGAAAATCAGCAAAGTAAATACTGTGGCTGGATGTTTTAAATGTAGTGAGCATTAAATATTATATGAATAACACTTGGCTATGCAAGCAAAAATGAATAAAAATATTTCAGAATTCAAGCCATAAATTAATCTGCTGGAATCAGAAAGAAATCTCTCCTTACATACGGCTTTGCATAAGTGGCTAAGAACTTAGTGCATAGTGAGAAGAGTGGTCATTTTCCACTGAAGCATCAGGTATTTGCCACTGTTGAAAGCAGAGTATTGTACTAGAGAGATCAATGGAAAGGTGCAGGATGACAATTTCTGTGTTAGTAATGGAGAACTTGGAAATATGCATAAATAGCACAATATACCGAAGGATTCATTGTCCTCGCTATACTTAAGTTTATGGATTTTGCATGCCATTTCATGGGTCTGGACATGGTCATTTAGCTCTGTCTGGGAATAAATGCAGTGCAACTAGTTCTCTAGTAGTACCTTTCTTGGGTTGTCTTCTATAGCTTTTATTTATTTATTTATTTAATTTCTGTGCCTTTACAATTAGAATATTTGTACTCTGTTTGCTATTCTAGGTATTAGTCAATATTACACATTTATAATAATGGTTATCATAATAGTGAATAATTTTTGTGTGAAGCTGTGGGCGATGGTTCATGATTTGTTCCTAATGTAAAAGTATAGAGTTTGGGAGTAACCAATAATAAGATTAACAATATATTATACAGTATGAACATGAATCTCAAAATGTTTCTTACAGTTACTTGTTGTTCTCAGTGTTCATGTTTTTCCTTGAATGGATAATGTGTCTTTGTGTTTAAAATCTTTTCCCACTGTTTCTGAATTAAAGATTTTGTTTCTAAGGCTATCTCATCAATTTCAGTGTAGTGGAGAAATGGTTAGCGTTCGGAGTTTATTATTTGTTTCTCATTATTTGTATTTGATCCGTTGCTATGCAAACGTATTAGAAAACAAGGTTCACGTCCAGAGGAGTTTATAATCTATGGCCTTGATCCTGCAAATACTTAAAAACATAAGTAGTCTCATTAACTACTCGTGAATAAAGTTACTCGCGTGCAATGCTGTTTGCAAGATCAGGTCCAAAGCTTACAGCGTGAAGCTCACAACACCCTTGTGTGTGCAGGCATTCTTATTCTCCACATTACAGTAGGGAAAGAACTGCACAGTGAGGTTCAGTGATTTTGCCCAAGATCATACAGGAAGATATTCTCCGTCCTGTGCCTTAAGTACAAGACTATCGTTCTTCCCATCTAATGAAAAATATATTTCCAAAATGCCCTTTAAACTTGTAAGTTATTTGTTCCTAAAGCCTGTTAAATTCTGAAAGTGCTTGAGTCGATTTGTAACTTTTCCCAAAGAAGCCTAACAGTCACATTTAAAAAAAATTATATCCTGCTAACTTAAGACCACCATTATGATTCTGGGATTTTTGTGCTGATGGTCTTGGTATTTGCTGATACGTGTCTCTTTAATGTTTAGTCATTGAATACTCATTCACAGCATAATTTCAGCGCTTGCTGGCACTGATGCATTTCAAGTGCACAATGAACAATGAAAGTATTATTGTGTACAATAATTTGACAATGCACATCATTATGATTTGGGCATGGACATTATCTTGATCTAGTGCATATCTGGAAGTATTCTTTGTGCATATATACTGTAGCCAAAATTATATTTTAGTTAGATACCAAATCCACAATTACAAATTAGAAAAAATTGTGACAGCATCCTTGTTAATTAAATATTTGTAGGGTGTAATGTGAGAGTATACATTTCATGTTACAAGATACTCTAAACATTCCTAGCTTATGAGTGGTGAGACAACAAGTTTTCAATTTTACTGCAAATACAATTTTATAATAGTTGAAATATATGAATTTGCTAAATTAAAATGCCTGTACAACAACACACACACTTTTTTTTGTTTTACATTTAATATGAGTATAATACTTACGCATGGTTCTCAGTTGGTAGAAAGGCCTGGTGCAACTTGGAAGTTTCAGCAGCTTGTGGAGGGGGCAGTTAGGGCTTACGCCACTGGCATAAGTGGCATAAGACCTGAGAAACATGTTTTCTCTTGTTTTTTCTTAAATGGTGAGCAGTTAAATAGGTAATATTGACATTAAAATTTTTCTACTTACATTTCAGAGTTAACCCATTTACCTGAATGGATCAATTAATACCCCTTAGAGCTGTTGTTTCAGGCTGTCTTCAGACTCAGTCAGACCTAATTAAATAGTTTATATTCATGTTTTCAAGGTTATCTTTACATCCAAAAGGATTGTAGACAAACAAAAATTAATGAAAGCTGCAGCACAGTTTCATAGCAAGAGGTGGATTCCATGGCAAATATATCAATCGTGGAATTCATAGGGCCTGAATCATGCCCTTGGTGTCACCCATATGACCCTACTGAAGGCTAATGTCACTGATTCCCTACTCTGAAGAGGATGGATGGGGGTTACACAGGTGTAAATAAAGATATAATTTGACCAGCAGAACAAAACCAAAACACTGATACCTGGATTATATATAGAGGTTACAACGGCTGTTGAAATAACTTAAGTGTTACCTGGCACTTGTGGTGCTAAGTAATTACAGAGCACAAAGGCACCTATTACATATCCCAAATATTAAGATTCAGATCATACCAATAGCAGGCAGGCACATGTTTGGTTTTAGGGCCCTGAAACTGTGTACAGTGATAAGACCCTCTTCCATGTTCTCTGTCCTCCCCAGTAATGTCCTTCGCTGATCTGTTCCTAAATCTGTGACCAAAGGTATGGGAAGGAAGGCCACAAAACTAACTTCTACCACAAGATGTCTCCTTTCTGTCAAAAATACAACATTAATAACAAATGGTCCCATAACCAAAGTGTACCATAAAAGGGAACTTACTTGAAATGGGAGATTGCCCACATGCAACTTTTAACTAGGGCTGCCACAAGCCCATCTTTCACCAGTGTCTCCCTACTATCGTGTCTCAAACATCTGCCCTTTAATCCTAGGCACACCAGTATGGTCCCAAAGGGATGTTCCAGGGAAAGGCAAACCTCCCTTCCTAATACTAACTTAATCAATTTTCTGTAAAGGAAAAAGTATGGCTACTGTATTCAGCCTGAGCAAATGATTGAGAATTGTCCATAATGATCTCTAGGTCCAGAAACTAACAACACACAACCTAAAGTACAATTTTGTATATGTTAGCCAAGGGAAAGTAACCCTCTACAAACTCTAAGGTGTATAGCAAGGGAGTAACAGTAGTTACACCTGCACTGGGAGAGGCCTCCTGCGTCTGGGAAGAAGGATGATCCAGTGGCAAAGGCGCTAGCTTGGGGCTTACAAGACGTGTTCTATTACCTGCTCTACCACAGATTTCCTTTGTGGCCTTGAGCAGGTCCCTTAGTCTTTCTGTGCCTCATTTCTCCATCTGTAAAATGGGGATAATAGCACTTCCCTGCTTCACAGCAGTGTTGTGAAGATAAATACATTGAAGACTGATGCACTTAGATGCTATAATAATGGAGACATATAAGTACCATAGATAGATGCATGGATACGTACTTGGAACTTCTGCTACCCCTTTGATGCAAGCGCTTCTGGGTTGCCGGGAGGCCAATCAGTCTCCAAGAGGCCAACCTCCTCCCTCATCAAGCAGCAACAAAAATGGGTGATTAAAGAGTGTAAGATATATTTAATTAAGATATATGGAGCACCATGTCACAAGTCACAGCAAGGCAAGAATAATCATTTTGTAGAAGAAATGCTGCACAATATATGAATAACAAGTCAATCCCAAGAGAAGTGTTATCCTAGCTGGTGCTTTAATACACTCATTGATATAGGCAGCTGTCTTGTTGAGATCTAAAGGTAGATCAGCAGTGCCATCCATAGTTGTGAATGCTTTACTTCCCAGTGAAGTGAAGTTAACCACAAGGATGTCAGAATGTAAAAATGAGAACTTTTTAACAAAGAACAAAAAAACCGTGTGGTGTCACAATACCAGGTAGCTCTGTAGCATGTGTCTAAAGCATTTTTGCTATATGCAATATATATAGCTTTGATTCCCGCCCCCCTCCCCCCCCGCCCCGACTAAAGCCCCCTTCACGTTAGATCAGAGAATATAATGGCTTAAATGTAAAGCTGGCCTGGCCCCCTCTTAGTTCTTAGTTGGCATGCGGTTCCATGTGGTTCACTGCTTGCAACATGGGTACTGAAACAGCACACAGAAAAGTGAAAACAGACTAAAATATATTTCAAATTAATCCTTTCTAGTTCATGTATTCCTCACCAAAGTGTAGTGCTGAAAAAGGGAGGGCAACATTGATAGTCATGCAGCAATCTAGATCCAAATTAGGTTTACAGGAACCAGGCCATAAGGCTGTCTAGTTTTCAACTTGAATATTCCTGTAGCACCTAAGACCTGCTTTTTCTGTCAGAATTACTCAAGTGTTCAACCCGGGGGACACATGGTATTGAAAATAGTTTATAATGGAATGATGCTCTACTTTTTGTTAGGCAGCCAAACACTATGTAAATTTATCTGAAATTCAAAAAACATGCTGAATTACTAGCTTGCTTTAAAAACAAAAATGGAACCTAGTGATTCTAGTATCATTAAGATTCTGTATGTTTCCTTTATAAAACACTGCCATTCAATCTTTAACTAGCCTACTTGTTTCTGAGTATTGTAATACATACAAGTATGTAACTTCAAACTGATCTTTGCCTCCTACGATATCTTGGACTCAGTACGATAAATTAAGATCAGACTGGAAATCTTAATTTCCTTGCTTGAGTTGTTTTAAACTAGACCCTTATTTCACCTTTGTATGTCTGTTGTTAATATATTCTATTCCTCTTTCAATAAGAGTGGAATTTCCTTTTGAGAATAACGTTAGTGCTACCAAAATTGTTCTTTTAGAAGCTAAGATGCAATAATGATAGTTGCCTTAGAAATACCTATGGTATATAACAAAAGTGATATAATGTGATATAACTATATAGATTTACCCATTGTGACTTTAAAATAAAAGAGGCATTTAAGAGAAACTACACAGCATCTGCTACTCTGGTTTAGTAACTAAAAAAATACAGACAAAAACCATAATTCTTTCTAAATCATCTCTCAACATACAAGTTGTTTAATAAATTCTGCCAACTCCCTTCCCCTCTCCCAATTTTGGCTGTCTGCTCATTACTAGACAATGCCAAAGAGTGGGAAGAAATTTAGTTCCGAATTACTAAAATTATTTAAATTAATAGATTCTGGATGACTTCAGATAATCCCAACAAGATTAGCTTTTAGAATAATTGTCTAGGTTCTTTTTGTCTAAAACTTCACTATTTGCATGTTTAAAATCATAGGCGGTATAATTGTTTCTTCATGATGATAATAATAGCACCTTTCATCTTGTAGTAGAATTGTCTGCTGTCTGACCTGATTTCCTGCACATTGGCATTTGCAATGTGGTTGAATATGTTCTTTGCTAAATCTAGAAAATAAAGATTCAGTTACCTTAGATAAAGCTCAGTAAAAGCATCACAGATTATGATTGTCTGTTTTCAGATTATTGTGTTTTGCTAGCTGCTTTCCCCAGAAATGCTTGTTTTAATATTTATGCAACTGAGATCCAAAATAGGAGAATAAGGGAATTTATTTTTTTAATATTGTGGGATAGTGTATGGAAAGGGGTATTTGCATGTGATTTTATTGAAAACTCCTTATGTCCAGTCTTGCCTATTGAAATTAGTTGTTCCAGATTTATATTGATTTAGTGTGGAATTATATTTTTAAAAAATGAAGCCAGAAACTTGCTGCCATCACAGGCTGCTCATCTGAGAGCTGAACTTGACATAAGAAAAGGAAAGTTGTCGCTATTCAGTAAGATACTTCTAGATGTCTAAAAAGCTGAATTAATGCTCTTAACAATGTGATTTGGTGAGCCTTGCTGGAATTTGATTTATTGTTTCTCTGCAGTAGTATGGCAGAAGTTACATAAATTTGAAATAAGGAGTAGAGGTTAGAATGCCTTATAAGACAGGCCACTGTTTCTCTCTTGAACAGAATTTTCTCAGTCCCCTCCATGTCACAGTTTCACAGTAGGGGCATTCCCCATCTCTAGAGCAAATGGGGCAGATAAGATCTTTACTCTGAGCCTGGTCTTAGGATCACCACTCAGAAAGAATACTTCAGTATTCTGTGCCTTCAAGCAGCATACATGGAAGACTCCAAGTCTTCCCTTGTAGCAGAGCTTTCACAAAATGCTCAACTAAATGTCTTAGTTTCTTCATTGCCTTTGAAGTTTATCTCCTCAAAACTGCTAAGCTAAAAAAAATAATCTTTTGGCTTTCTGAGGAGGATCTGAAGGAAGGGACCTCTTTTCCTCACCCCCTTCAGAAATGACAGACAGACAGCAAGCCAACTCCCAACCCACATATGGGCAGAGTCAATGTTGAGAAACTGGAGCATGCTACAGGAAAGCCTGGCTTGTGCTGGCGTGTGGGTGAGATGCATGCTGAGATAGTTGAGCAGCTTGCATACAAGCTCCCTTCACTGAGACCAGGCCAGAATCAGGGGCATTCAATTGAAGGTAAGGGTTGTTTTTTTTTAAGCTCCCACCCCATAGTTATGGGACTCCTATTCTCACAGCTTGTAAAACCAGGAAGGAAAATTTCACTGGAGTCTCCTGAATCTTAGGAGAGAATCTCAGGGAAAGAGCCTATGACTGTCCTCTTCCCTCCCCCCACAGGGTGCAACCGGGAACTAGGGTACAGTTGAGCCCTCTGTCTTAGGAATCTGAGTTCCCCCTCGCACTGTGACATTGTGACAAACTGCAAAGTCCTGCAAGCTTGCACTTACACCAATACGCACGAGTAGGGACCACACCCAGCTGTGTTTATGAATGCTCTGGCCAGCCACTGCATGAACCAACGATAGAGAGACTTCAACCAAAATACCCCCCAGCTATGGACCCTGGAGCTGTACTGTCTTGCCCTGGTCAAAAGCCTGACCAGTAAAGATTATTAGTCACCCAGTCTCCACCTCCACTCCCACCCCCTGCGCGATGTGGAGAGAAATATGCACAAAACCTTTAACTGAGCTGAGATTTTTCCCCAAACACTTCACTCAAAAACACGCTGATTAAGAGAAAACATAAAACAGGTTTATTAACTACAGAAAGATAGATTTTAAGTGATTATAAGAGCTGGCAAACAGATCAAAGAAGATTACTTAAGAAATAAACAAAATGCAATCTAAATCTTATACACTACACAGGATTATTTTGAATCAAACAGTGCCTCACCCCGTTAGATAGTACAAGCAGTTTGTAGATGTTTTATACACAGGCAGGAATTCTCTCTTCCAGCCTGGGACCAGCACTTTCCCCAGGTCAGTCTTTGTTCCTAAGGTGTTTCCAGGTGTTCTTATAGAGGGAGTGAGGCACCTTGGTGATGCTACTTTCCCCTTTTATAGTTTCTTCCATAGGGCGGGAACCCCTTTGTTCCAAGCCAAGTTCCCAGTCCAGTTTGTGGGAAAAATACAGTTACCAAAATGGAGTTCAGTACCATGTGGTCTGGTCACATGCCCTTGCATGCCTCACTGAATCATAGCAGCCATTATCCATAGGCTGTCTGAAGCATTTCAAAGTGAGAACAAGCCTTTTTCGTGGCCTGTTGTTTGTGCTGATGAGCCATTAGCACTGTCTAGCTTTGTTGTACCTGAAACACTAGTTGTGGGTGTTACCCAGAGCAAGCACATTTGAAATACAGATACGTAGTCAATATTCATAACTTCAGATACAAAATGATTCATGCATACAAATAGCATAATCATATTCGGCAAATCATAACTTTTCCATAGACACCTCATGTGACACATCTTGTACAAGATGACATATAATCAAGATGTAATATAATTATATCATAATCATATTACTGTGGTGAATATGGGGTGCAAATTGTCACAGAGCCCCAATAGCGACCCAGAGGATGAAATTCCTGCTCCCAGCCAGCACATAGGCGTGGTACATGCTGAGATGGCTAAGAGGCATCCCTCCTCCCACAAGCTGTTTTACCTGAAATATTTCAGATACCGTGAAAGGTGCCAGCACTTGTGACCTTTCTTATACTAGTGAGTTATTTTGTCTTCAGTTGCTCCAGCTCTGTCCTTGTTCTCAGTGGTCAGTCCCAATGCAGCTCAGACCGAGCAGCAGAGATCACCTTCCCTGGGAGAATCATAGGACTGGAAGGGACCTTGAGAGGTCATCTAGTCCAGTCCCCTGCACTTGTGGCAGAACTAAGTGTTATCTAGACCATTTCTGGCCTGTGTTTGTCTAGCCTGCTCTTTAAAATCTGCAATGATGGAGACTCCACAACCTCCCTAGGCAGTTTATTCCAGTGTTTAACCACTCTGACAGTTAAACAGTTTTTCCTAATGTGCAACCTAAACCTCACTTGAAGTGCCTACCTCCTCTCCCTTTCCAGTTTCCAGTGGTCCCCACAGCAGCTCATAAAGTGGTTACTGTTTTCCTTAGGAAGACATTCAGGAAATGTGTCTGCAAACTGTCCTTTCAACTCTCCCTCACACAGGTCCCCTCCCCACTTCTCTCAGGGTTTGGCCCAGATACTGGTGAGGGCTGTTGCTCACAATCAGCTCGTAAAGAGACAGTGCAAATTTTAAAATCCCTCATGAGAATCTAAAGAGAAGAAGAAATCTCTAAAGCTGGACCTTTGACGCTGTTAAACCAAGCTTTCCAGAAATATACTTAAGGGGGGAGAGTCTTACTTCACAGGTGCTTATGATTTTACAAAATGAATCACTAAAAAACAAAACACAAACCCCTTCCCTACCTAAAGAGTTGAAAAAATGCTGAGTAATTCTTCAGGTAGTTAATGACAGTGTGATTAAGGTGGAGTGGGAATTCTCTATCAAGGTTTACTTATACTTAAGGTAGGACTAAAAGGCCTTCATTAATCTGCATAAGGCTAAGCCTGCTGCAGCCTCCTTAGTAGAGGGCATAGTCATACCAGTTGAGGGAGGATTTCCTGCCAAACCCCCCAACAGGAGAATAAGATTTTCACTCAGACTGAATTCAGATACAGCAGCTTTAGCCCTGAGACTATTGGCTGCACTCTCTGTGCATATCTGTGCTCAACTGGGAGGCCATTGTGAGCATGCACGTTCACACATACACACCAACAAAAAAAAAACACCCACAAAAACCCTACTACATCAAATCTACTTTACAGTAGATTTTCCTAGGAGATTTCTTAGAGACTAAGAAATTTATTTGAGCATAAGCTTTCGTGGGCTAAAAGCCACTTCATCGGATATATATATATATACACACACACAGAGAACATGAAAAAATGTTGCCATACCCACGATAACGAGAGTGATCAGTTAAGGTGAGCTGTTATCAGCAGGAGAAAAAAAGAAACCTCTTGTAGTGATAATCAGGGTGACCCATTTCCAACAGTTGACAAGGTGTGAGTAACAGTCGGGAGAAAAAATAAGCATGGGGAAATAGTTTTACTTTTTGTAATGACCCATCCACTCCCAGTCTTTATTCAAGCCTAATTTAATGGTGTCCAGTTTGCAAATTAATTCCAATTCAGCAGTTTCTCGTTGGGGTCTATAAGTTGTTTTTGTTGTAGTATTGCGACTTTTAGGACTGTTGTTGAGTGACCAGGGAGATTGAAGTGTTCTCCGACGAGTTTTTGAATGTTATAATTCTTGACATCTGATTTGTGTCCATTTATTCTTTTACGTAGAGACTGTCCGGTTTGGCCAATGTACATGGCAGAAGGGCATTTCTGGCACATGATGGCATATATCACATTGGTAGATGTGCAGGTGAATGAGCCTCTGATAGTGTGGCTGATGTGATTAGGTCCTATGATTGTGTCCCCTGAATAGATATGTGGACACAGTTGGTAACGGGCTTTGTTGCAAGGATAGGTTCCTGGGTTAGTGTTTTTGTTCTGTGCTGTGTGGCTGCTGGTGAGTATTTGCTTCAGGTTGGGGAACTGTCTGTAAGCAAGGACTGGCCTGTCTCCCAAGATCTGTGAAAGTGTGGGATCGTCCTTCAGGATAGGTTGTAGATCATGGATGATGTGCTGGAGAGGTTTTAGTTGGGGGCTGAAGATAATGGCTAGTGGCGTTCTGTTACTTTCTTTGTTGGGCCTGTTCTGTAGTAGGTGACTTCTGGGTACTCTTCTGACTCTGTTTCTTCACTTCAGCAGGTGGGTACTGTAGTTGTAAGAATGCTTGATAGAGATCTTGTAGGTGCTTGTCTCTGTCTGAGGGGTTGGAGCAAATGCAGTTGTATCTTAGAGCTTGGCTGTGGACAATGGATTGTGTAGTGTGGTCTGGATGAAAGCTGGAGGCATGTAGGTAAGTATAGCAGTCAGTAGGTTTCCGGTATAGGGTGGTGTTTATGTGACCATCGCTTATTAGCACTGTAGTGTCCAGGAAGTGGATCTCTTGTGTGGACTGGTCCACGCTGAGGTTGATGGTGGGATGGAAATTGTTGAAATCACGGTGGAATTCCTCAAGGGCTTCTTTTCCGTGGGTCCAGATGATGATGATGTCATCAATGTAGCGCAAGCAGAGTAGGGGCGTTAGGGAACAAGAGCTGAGGAAGCATTGTTCTAAGTCATCCATAAAAATGTTGACATACTGTGGGGCCATGCGGGTACCCATAGCAGTGCCTGACTTGAAGGTATACATTGTCCCCAAATGTGAAATAGTTATGGGTGAGGACAAAGTCACAAAGTTCAGCCACCAGGTTTGCCATGACATTATTGGGGATACTGTTCCTGACAGCTTGTAGTCCATCTTTGTGTGGAATGTTGGTGTAGAGGGCTTCTACATGCATAGTGGCCAGGATGGTGTTTTCTGGAAGATCACCAATGGATTGTAGTTTCCTCAGGAAGTCAGTGGTGTCTCAAAGATGCTAGGAGTGCTGGTAGCGTGGGGCCTGAGGAGGGAGTCTACATAGCCAGACAATCCTTTCTGTCAGGGTGCGAATGCCTGAGATGATGGGACATCCATGATTTCCAGTTTATGGATCTTGATTAGCAGATAGAATACCCCTGGTCTGAGTTCTAGGGGTGTGTCTGTGCCGATTTGTTCTTGTGCTTTTTCAGGGAGTTTCTTGAGCAGATGGTGTAGTTTCTTTTGGTAATCCTCAGTGGGATCAGAGGGTAATGGCTTGTAGAACGTGGTGTTAGAGAGCTGCCTAGCAGCTTCTCGTTCATACTCCTACCTATTCATGATGATGACAGCACCTCCTTTGTCAGCCTTTTTTATTATAATGTCAGAGTTGTTTCTGAGGCTGTGGGTGGCGTTGTGTTTCTGCACGGCTGAGGTTATGGGGCAAGTGATGCTGCTTTTCCACAATTTCATGTCGGCGGAAGCACTCTATGTAGAAGTCCAGTCTGTTGTTTTGATCTTCAGGAGGAGATCAGATCATTCCTGATATTCCTATGGCAAAAGGGTAATAGAAAATATGTTTAAAAAGCAACTTACAGGCCGCTTCCATAAATTGTAAAGAAGCAATCCCATTCCCCTAAGAAAACAACAATCAACTCAGTGTTTTTCTCTTAAGTTCTTCAGATCACTTTTACACTTCACAAATATTTTTGTTTTTCAACTGATCTTTTTCATGAACCAGCTGTGGACATCCTTTGTATAACTTTCGGCTTTGTGTTTAGTTCTCTCTCTGTCCATTCTACAGAACAGTGAAACTGCAAAATCTCTTAAGCACATTTTTTCCCATCATCTGATAACCAGCATTTTCTAACCAGCTAACTAGCATTTTCATTATTGAAGTGTATATGTATTCTCTGTTCAATGAGTGCACATCTCCCATTTACTGTATGCCTCAAGTAGAAAAATCTATTTTATATAGTCTTCATTTGACTTTAATTATTGTCTAGAATCTACAGAACACTGAGTTTTTGAAATATTATCAGTATTTTAGGTTGGCTGAATGAACAAAAGACCAAACTAATGATAACATCAAGAAACAGGCTAATCTAGTCATTTAACAGTATAGACATTGAACAAGTAGACAGCTTCTTCTACTTGGGTTCCCCTATGACAGATATCCACTATGAAGATGACATCAAGAAGTGGATATCTACTGCCAGCAGGTTGTTCACGTGCCTGACTAAAAATGTTTGGAAGCTTAAATCACTGTCCTTAATATCTTAAACCAGTTTATGTACAATGCTGATTGGATCCATATTACGGTTGTGAAATATGGGTACTGATAAAGTGTCTGGAGCAAAAGCTGCCAACATTTGAAATGAGTAGGGCCCTATCAAATTCACAGTCCATTTTGGTCAATTTCACCATCATAGGATTTTAAAAATAATAAATTTCACGATTTCAGCTATTTAAATCTGAAATTTTACAGTGTTGTATTGTAGAGGTCCTAACCCAAAAAGGAGTTGACGGGAGGGTCGCAAGGTTATTGTAGTGGCGGTTGTGGTACTGCTACCTTTACTTCTGCGCGGCTGCTGCTGGCGGTGCTGCCTTCAGAGCTGGGCAGCTGGGAAGCTGTGGCTGCTGGCCTGGAACCCAGCTCTGAAGACAGAGCTGTTGCCAGCAGCAGCAGAGAAGTAAGGATGGCATAGTATGGTATTGGCACCCTTACTTATGCGCTGCTGCCAGCAGAGCTGTGTCGTCAGTCAGGAGCCACCGCACTCCGGCCACCCAGCTCTGAAGGCAGCAGCGCAGAAGTAAGGGTGGCATGGTATGGTATTGCCACTCTTACTTCTGTGCTGCAGCTGACGGGGCGCTGCTTTCAGAGCTGGGCGCCTGGCCAACAGCTGCTGCACTCTGGCCGCCTGGCTCTGAACACAGCGCAGAAATAAGGGTGGCAATACCACGACTCCTATAAAATAATCTTTAGACCCCCCTGCAACTCCCTTTTGGGCAGGACCCCCAATTTGAGAAACGCTGGTCTCCCCGGTGAAATCTGCATAGTATAGGGTAAAAAGCACACAAAAGACCAGATTTCACGGTCCGTGACATGTTTTTCATGGCCGTGAATTTGGTAGGGCCCTAAAAATGAGAAAACTGCATTGGATCCTAGATGAGACAAGGCTAGATAGGCTTAAGATATTATGACATCTATAGAAGACTGAAACTGCAGTGCGTGACTACAGTCATCAAAAGGCACCAACTACAATGGTTTGGCCATGTTGCTAGAATGATCCCCATACTGATTGCCTAAAATTGTTCTCTATGAAAGAGTGCACTGTGAGAGGGGCTGTGGATGTTTAAGGAGACAGTGGTATAACACAGTCTATAAAACCATCCTGGCAACCCCAGTCTCAAAACAGACATGGGTGGAATCTGCTTATAACCTCAGTTGTACTCAGCCTTGGTGTTGGGGAGAGAAGGAGGAGGTGGTGATTTCTGCAGGCACATGAGATGAAGACAGATGAGCATATATCATACGTTATATCAATAAGTAATTACAGTACAAGTAAATAATATAAAATGTATAATACATAGGCAACTGTGGAGGAAAATTAAGGGAAACAACTTAGTAGTAACCTTGAATATGTCTGCACTGTAATCAGAGGTGTGATTTGCGTCTCATATAGGCATACTCACACTAGCTTTAATCTTGCTAGCTTGTTAAAAATTACATTGACGATGCAGCCATACAAGCTTCAGCATGGGCTAGCAATGCAAGTACCCAAAGTTTAGATAGGTTTGTACAGCCTGTGCTGAAGCACATGCCCAGGGCCGGCTCTACGTTTTTTACTGCACAATCAAAAAAAAAAAAAAAGATGGCCAGAATGCTGCCCCTGGAATTGTGCCGCCCCAAGCACATCCTTGCTTTTCTGGTGCCTAGAGTCAGTCCTGCACATGCTGCTGCATCTTGACTGCAGCTTTCAACGAGCTATCTAGATTAAAACTAGCGTGGGTACACCTACGTGAGCTGTACATTATGCCTCTGATTGTATCACAGACATATCCTTTGAGTATACTTGTTTTAGTGGATGTAACTTACAGTGTTAAGGGCCTTATTTAGTATCAATGTATGGTGAAGATTCATACTATGTACGTTACTGGGAGGATGAATCTTTTCACATCTATGGGTTTTTAAGTGTAAATGTTCCACTGAGATTGAATAAATTTATAGGAAGTACACGTTAATTCAGTTTTGAGAACCTTCATTTCTTCCAGGCCATCTTGTTCAGACTTTGAGGGGGGATCATGAGTGACCACCAAGCTTGCCTATTACACTGAATTCATGAAGATTTCAAAAAGGAGCATTCTTATAGCAGTATAGTTCTTTGAATTATTGTCCTCATGGATTCATCTTCTAGTGTACATGTGCCCCATGCACGTGAGATCAGATCTTTTTGGTAGCAGTGTCCCTTGGGGACACACTTGCATCTCTGATGTCCTCATACATCCTGTAGGCCTTAACTGAACACAGACAAATATATAGCTGGAAACCAGTCTGGCTCACCTGTGGTTAGTATTATCAAAATAGATCTTAAATTTGTAAGAATGTGGTTAGTGATTAGACTTCATGTAATGCTTATAGGATGCTGCATGTATTAATCTCACTTATAACATCTGTATCCCATGTTATAACGTTATATTAAATGTTTACATTGTAATCCTCTGTAATTATGTAAGTCATCAAACAGGAAAGGAGCATTAATTAATGTAAAATGCTGGCTTCCTATGGAAGACATTAGGCCCTGCCCACCAAGAAAGCCCACTGAAACCAAATGAGCTGTTGTGCAACATCAAAGAACAAAGACTTTGTTGATTGCTCCCCACCCTCCACCACACATGAAGAGGAGATGTGCACAGGGACTTGTCCCTTCAGCTTGGACTCTGGGGGAAGGGAATAAAAATCCCTGACAGGAAGAAATTGCATCTCTATGCTGCTTAGACTATGAGGGGTAAGGATTACTAAGCATAAATAAAAGATACACAATGTTTGGCCTGGGTTAGCTCTAAAGGACATACAGAGTTTTCTTATTGTAGAAGCTTCTATTACCTTTTTGAAACCTAAGACTGTAATTCATTTGTGTGTATATGTTGACCTACTTTAACTTCGTAAAGAACTCATATTTTTCTTAGTTAATAAATCTTTCGTTGATTTATTGAAGATTGGCTACAAATGTTGTCTTTGGTTTAATATCTTAGGTACAATTGACCAGGGGTAAGGCACAGGTCCTTTGGAACTGGGGGGGGGGGGGGGGGAGTAACCTGAATATTATTGAGATTTTTTGTGTAAGGGGTTCCTTATATCAAAAGCAAGCCTACCTAGGTGGCAAGATAGATTGGAGTACCCAAGGGGACTGTCTGTGACTCCATGTTAAGGCTGCTGTAGTGCCTGAGGAGTTCACACTTGATACTTGGTGAAATCTAAGTACAGAATTCACAACCTGGTTTTTAACAGTCTGCCCTGAGGTTGGTACTCATACTCCTGAGCCACTCCAGACAGCTTGACAGGCACTGAGGATGGAGTGGGCCCAATCACTCCTTGATACCTGTGGCAATGAGATGGAACCCCAGCAGGATTTGTTTACTCTGCACACTGTACGATTGCTTGTCAAGCTAGTTATAGTAGTAACATGTAGTTAGCACATTTAATATTAGTTTTATGCCCATTAGCAAGTATATATAAATTAAGATTTTTATATTAGTTTAGGGGATTCCCAGTACCAGGACCTTAGCTGTGACGGGTGAGACTACATCCTTGAAAATTAAAACTTGCCCCAACAGATGGAGAATCCACCACTTCCCTAAGTAGTTTGTTCCAATGGTTAATCATCTTCACAGTTAAAAATCTGTGCTTAATTTCCAATTTGAATTTTTCTGGCTTTAGAGTCTAGCCATTGGTTCTTGTTATACTTTTCTCCACTAGATAAAAGAGCTTTTTAGTATCCAGTATTTCTCACTGTGAAGGTATTTATATACTTTAATCAAGTCACCTATGTCTTTTTTCTTTGTTTTTTGGAAACAGATGGAGCTCTTTAAGTCTCTCACTGTGAGGCATTTTCCTCAACCCTCACTTTTGTGGCTCTTTTCTGCACCCATTCCACTCTTTCAACATATTTTTTAAAATGTGGACACCAGAACTGTATGCCAAATGCAGAAGTAAAATCACTTGCCTTCTCCTTCTTATTCCCATTTACACAACCAAGGATTGCATTGGCTAGGGTTGGTCTGCCAATCTGGGTGGATTGGCCTCAGCCTTAGTACCAAATCTGTTCCCTCAATGGGAGATGGAGATTGCTTTTTAACACTAGTCCACAAAGACTTCATATTTTTCCTTTGTCTGTTCAGGTCTCTGTTTACACTAAGTGACATACACCCTTGTGCACAGCTGCAGTATAAGTTTCATGCACAACTTAAGCTCTCAAAATAGGGTTTCAGTGGGACTGAATGGTGCATATGCTATGAGTAGGGCCCTACCAAATTCACGGCCATGAAAAATGCATCACGGACTATGAAATCTGGTCCTCCCCCTCCCCTCCGATATCTGGTCTTTTGTGTGTTTTTACCCTATACCACACAGATCTCACGGCGGAGACCAGCATTTCTCAAACTGGGGTCCTGACCCAAAAGGGAGTTGCAGGGGGTCACAAGGTTATTTTAAGGGTCACGGTATTGCCACCCTTACTTCTGGGTGGCTTGAGAGAGGCGGCTGTTGGCCAGGTGCCCAGCACTGAAGGCAGCACCCCGCTAGCAGCTGCATACAAGTAAGGGTGACAACACCATACCATGCCACCCTTACTTCTGCGCTGCTGCCTTCAGAGCTGGGTGGCTGGAGTGTGGTGGCTGCTGACTGAGGGCCCAGGTCTGCAGGCAGCAGCACAGAAGTAAGGGAGGCAATACTATATCATGCCATCCTTACTTCTGCGCTGCTGGCTGGTGATGGCTCTGCCTTCAGAGCTGGGCTCCTGACCAGCAGCCACTGTTCTCCAACTTCCCAGCTCTGAAGGCAGTGCCACCAGCGACAGCAGCATAGAAGTAAGGGTAGCAGTACTGCAACTCCCCCTGCTACAAAAACCTTGTGAACGCCCTCCCACAACTCCTTTTTGGGTCAGGGCTCCTACAATTACAAACTGTGAGAAATTTCAGATTTAAATATCTGACATCATAACATTTATGATTTATGATAATCCTATGACCGTGAAATTGACCAAAATGGACCGTGAATTTGGTAGGGCCCTAGCTATGAGCTGGCCCTGTGTACAGGTTGAATTTAATTCATTGTAAATGTTGACCAATAATATATTTCCATGTACTTGAATCTATAGAAAGTTTTAAAGTACTAGATAATACCTGTGACATCCAGAAAAGGGTTAATCAGCTCTCAGCAGTTGCTATGGGTGGGTAAGTCCTCAGCCCCATAGGGCAATGACCCATATTAAGAGTTTGTTCTAGTGATGTAATTTAATATCCTTTCCAACTATGAGCCTGAACTAAGCCCCTGATCCAAACTCCCCTGAACTCAGGTAATGGTTGAAACCTGAATCCAGATCTGGGTCCAAATTTTGCAAATGGCCCATATATGTATCTGTATAACAAGTTGAACCAAATCCGCAGCTTCAGTACTCCTGAATATTGGGATCTGTATAATTGTCATCCTGATCTAATTATTATCGCTTGAAGCCATCAGTGGTATCCATAGGGGACTGGCTCTGGTGCCCTCTGGAGTGGCATGCCTATGCACTGGTATAAGGAATGACGACATCCCCACCTATCCCCTTCAGTTCCTTCTTACTGCCAGTGACGGTGCTGGAATGTCATCTTGCCTTGGCAAGTGTTTCTTCCAGTGGTTTTTTTCTTCTCTACCCATTGTGTACATCGTGAGTTACTTATCTAACAGCTATATAACTAGTATCAGATATGTCCGACCTCGGTTGGGGAGCCCACCTCAGAGCATGAAGAACTCAGGGTTTGTGGTCCCAGGAGGAACTATCATTGCACTTCAACATCAGGGAACTCAGGAACATCAGTTTGGCTTTCGAAGTGCTCCTTTCTCAGGTGTTCAGTTAAGTGGTACAGTTGTTGACAGACAACACAGCCTCCATGTTCTATGTCAACAGACAAGGGGGAGCAAGGTCAACAGCCCTCTGTCAGGAAGCCCTCCATCTGTGGTACTTCTGTATCCAGCATGCCATCCACCTAGAAGCTCTGCATCTCCCCGGAGTCTGAAACATGCTAGTGGATCACCTCAGGAGGTCATTCTTTTCTCATCAGAAGTGTTCCCTTCACTCGGAGATCATCAGGATGATCTTTCAGAAGTGGGGGATTCCCCAAGGGGGCCTGTTTACCACCAGGCAGAACAGGAAATGTCACCGATTCTGCTCCCTACAAGGTCTCAACAGCAGCTCGCTTTCCCACGCATTTCTCCTGTCATGGATTTCTGTTCAAGTTGTGAACGGCATTTGAAAGCACCTTTAGACACCAGACAATGTAGTTTCCTCCAGCTGAGAGGAAGAATATTTCTTATTCTACTGTTCCTGATATAGAGGGGAGATATGTCCCCCATTTATAGCTCTTGCTCTCCCTTTTGTGAGCCTTACTGGTGTGATAAAGTCCAGGGATTGCAGATACAAACACAGACCTGAAGGTTCTCATGCAGAATATTCTTTGTATCCAGTCCTATACCCTTATAGTATATAATCTTGTCCATTTTGGGCTCCTTGGGGTATGCAAAAATCTAAGACAACTTCCTCCCTTCCAAACCCACCCAAGTTAGATCTCCCTCTCCTTTAAGACATCTTAAATCTACTCAAGAGGATCTGTTAGCCCAGTCCCATAGATAGCACCAACAGGAACATGACAATGAGGAGAAACAGCAACAGGAGATAAGATTAGTTGATTCCAGCAACAATATCTTACTCCTCACCTGCTGAGGCACTGATCCCTGCTACTTCTAGCCAGCTGGGTGATTTTAAGATTTACAATGCATGACAGACACCTCACAAATTCCAGTGGAGGTGACATAAGAAAAGTCCCACAAATGACAGGACGTTCTGCATGCCTGGTAGGGTTGTTGGCCTATCAACAATGAGTTAATAGAACTGCCTAAGGACCTGAGCCAGTAAGTGTTATCAAGCACTCTGAGTATTTTTATACCCACCCAGTCCCTGGATCCCTGGTGGTTGTAGCAGCAGTGCGTGAAACATCTAAACGTCAAGGGCCTCCAATTCTGATACCAAAGAGAAGAAACTTTCTTTATTTGTCAGGAAGGTCCACTATTCAGCTTGCCTCCAGATGTGCATTTCAAATTTTCAGACACTTATGTTGAAATGTGACTGGAATCACAAATCATAGAGAAGCTTCAGAATGAAAGAGAGCAGCTGAGATTCCTTAGTGTCTGAAGGGTAGTTAGTGGCTTGAACATCTTGGCTGGTTGCTTTTAACTCTTCTGTCAAGGCTGATTCCCCACTCTGGCACTTTGAGTGCAGAAGGTGGGGGCCCGCAAGGATTCTAAAAATTAATACTGGCCACTCCAGGCTGTTATTAAACTCCCAAGGTTACAGCTTTTCTCTGACCTGGGATGGGTAGATTCTGCCACCACCCAAGTGTAAAAAACCCCTTTGGAAACCCAGGAAGGGCACTTGGGAATTCCTTCCTGTGGGGTACCCTCAAGCCCTTACCCCCCTCCCCTCAGCCTGGGGAAGAGCTGAGAAAGAAAAAACAAAGGAAATCAGCTGTTGCGACCAGCTAATTAAACAACATGTGCACAAACCTCTTAGGACACAAAAATCCAATCTTGTTCTTAAAAAAGGTAAATTTTATTAAAAACAAAAAGAAAGAAAATACATTGGAACTTAGGTTATTGCTAGATTTAAAAAGAGCAAATTTTATAATTAACCATCAAGAATGGTTTTCTTGAGGTCCAGCTTAATGGTTACAAGCAAAACAAAAGCATTTGGGGGTTAGCACAGAGGAGTCCACAAGCCATAAAGAAATAAAAAGAGATAAACCTAATCATGTCTTCCTAGACATTTCCTGATCTACTTACGTATCTGGGGTTTCAAATGAGTAGTTTCTAGGTATGATCTGATGATTTTTCATACCTGGCTCAAAGCTTTTTACAGCATAGTTCCAGCCCTGTCCCTGTGAAGGGTTAAAATTTATTGCTAATGTAATAACCTGGTATATGGATTTGTGTATAGGCCCAAAGTTTAGAGTTTGGTTAAAAGGTTAAAGGCCTAGCAAATAATAATTAGCTAAGAGAAAGCAAAATAACCAAAAATAACCTTGCTTTTGCTAAAATATGCCTGGTTAGCAAAACACCAAATGTTGGGGGCAATAATTGTGTTTTATTTAAAGTTGCAAATAAAACAAAAAAGCCCTGTTTTTGTTGTTAGGGGTTTTTTTGTAGGAAAATGTGGTTTTTTTGCACATTTAATTTTGAGTTTATAAAAGGCTTAAGCATGTTAGTATAAGATATGGCTTTTTTTTTACTTTTTTTTTTAAACCAATGTTTGCCCTAAAACACAAATAAACAACTTGAAAAACAATTTTTATTGCTATATGCTTTCACTGTTTCTTTGCTTTTACCCCTAAATATGTATCCGTTAAACAATCAAAGAAGCTATTTCATTCCTATGAACCCCAAATCAAAATTCAACATATATATTTTATACTAATACATTTATTAAAGTACTAGTTAAATGTTAATTTGTTAACTTAAAACCATGGGCAAAAACATTATGTAACCTTTGACCAATGGCTACTGTGCTGTCATGTCTTGCTGCTAAACCTATCCAGGAAAGTAAAACTGCCTACCCCGTCACTTTGCCCCGCCCGTGGAAAATCCATATATTCCATTGTAATCAATTAATTAACAGTGTCTCTAAGCCTAATAAGCAAGGTAACCCTCCATCAGCGCTGTACGTAATAAACTCCTGTGCTTAACCTCTACACAGTGTAAATTTATGTCCTTCACCCTGCTCTCCGGGAGAACAACACAGACAGACAAAAGGGGAGTCTTGTTTCAATTTTAAAAAGTTCTAGCCTTCCCACTGGCTCTTTTGGTCAGGGGCCCACTCCCTTCCTTTTACCTATGGACTTTTTAACCCTTTGCAGGTAAAGCAAGTAGAGAACAGCTACTAACAGGGAGTTTATAACTAACTGACTGGCTGGCTGGGTGTCCATAAAAGGTAGCTCCCCCTCCCTCCCCCTTCATTTATCATATCTTCTGATATGACCACTTCCATTGCAATGGCTCCAATCTTCTGGAATACTTTGGGAAGTCCAACTAACCATCGAGGATCTCCCATTTGAAAGTTACAAACTGTTTAATGCACCAACTGACAAAGCCTGTAATTCATTCAAGGACCCGAGAGCCACCCTCCAATCACTGAGCATATACATATCAGCCTCAACAAGGATATAGGCCAGCCCTCAAAGCTCGAGCAGACGGATGCCCTCTACTTCTTATTATTACAACCTCAGAGAACATCAGAACCGTGGAAGAAACAGAGGTTCCAGCACAGAAGGTCTTCTGCCTCTTCTGTTGCTAATTCTGTGGCTACCTCACAGCAGCAGGTTGTATGCTAATCAGATCCATTTCAGAATCTATACATTGGAGACATCTCAACAGATTAACTGTCACTTCAAATTCCTGATGGTGAATCTGGCCATCATAAGTCCCTTACTGGATCCCCAAGACTGGTTTGCAGCTCTTAACCAGCAAAATGTCTACTTTCACATTTTTTCATCTGGCCCACAGGAAATGCTTCAGATTCTGAATAGGGATGCCTCATGACCAGTCCTGCCCTTTGTTTTTTCCACAGCACCAAGGGTATTTCCCAAATGCTTGGCAGTTGTGGCAGCTTATATTAGGAAACAAGGGGCCCAGGAATACCGATACCTCAACAATTGGCTTATCTAAGGAAGATCACCCAAACAGGCAACCAACTTCATTCACTTGATCAGAGAGCTTTTTACTACACTGGGGCTCAAGATCAGCAAAGGAAAATCCAACTATTGCTGACTCGAAGTATAGAATTCACAGGAGCTATGTTAGTCAATCTCAACAAGAGCTTACCTACCACAGGAGAGGGTCTGCTCCATAGTGAGCCTCTGTGATTTTCTGCAAGCTCACCCAGAGCTATCTATATGAACATGTCTCAGACTTCTGGGTCACATGGTGTCATAAAAATAAAGGGAAGGGTAACCACCTTTCTGTATACCGTGCTATAAAATCCCTCCTGGCCAGAGGCAAAACCCTTTCACCTGTAAAGGGTTAAGAAGCTAAGATAACCTCGCTGGCACCTGACCAAAATGACCAATGAGGGCACAAGATATTTTCAAAGCTTGCGGGGGGGACAAAGGGTCTGTCTATCTGTGTGATGCTTTTGCCTCAAACAGATTTTGTTTAATGGCTGGTAAAATACGCTGTGCTGAATGGAATGTATATTCCTGTTTTTGTGTCTTTTTGTAACTTAAGGTTTTGCCTAGAGGGATTGATTCTCTGTGTTTTGAATCTGATTACCTGTAAGTATTTACCTTCCTGATTTTACAGAGGTGATTCTTTTATCTTTTCTTTAATTAAAATTCTTTTTTTAAGAACCTGATTGCTTTTTCATTGTTCTTAAGATCCAAGCGTTTGGGTCTGTGTTCACCTGTACAAATTGGTGAGGATTTTTATCAAGCCTTCCCCAGGAAAGGGGGTTTAGGGCTTGGGTGGTTATTTTGGGGGAAGATGTCTCCAAGTGGGCTCTTTCCCTGTTCTTTGCTTAACACGCTTGGTGGTGGCAGCATAGGGTTAAGTACAAGGCAAAGTTTGTACCTTGGGGAAGTTTTTAACCTAAGCTGGTAAGAATAAGCTTAGGGGGTCTTTCATGCAGGTCCCCACATCTGTACCCTAGAGTTCAGAGTGGGGAAGGAATCTTGACACATGGCCTTCTGCACCTGTCACACAGCATGCAACACTCCATGCAAGAGTGGTTGCAATTAGTATACCTACTAAACAAGCTCCAGATGTACATGGAGATAAAGGTCCAACAAGAAGTCCTCTCTTCATTACAATAGTGGAAGAACCCATTTTATGTGTGCAACAGAATACCTTTTGCTGCACTTCTGCCTAATAAAATACTGGTGATAGATGCCTCCACTCAGGGATGTGGCGCTCATTCAGGTCACCTTCATACTCGCGGCCTATGGTCCTCTCAGGAAGCTCATCTCCACTGAAACCCTAGAGCTCAGAGCTATCTACATGGTAAGGCATTTCTATCCTTGCTACAGGGATCCATGATCCCAGTGGTGATGGACAATACAACTGCAGTGTAGTAGGTCAGCAGACAGAGAGGAGCAGGGTTACCCCCTCTCTGCCAAGAAGTCATTCACCTGTGGGCCTTGTGCATTCATCATCACATCACACCCATGGCTCTGCATCTTCCAGACTTACAAAATGCCCTAGCAGATAACCTCAGCAGACAATTTCCAGACAGCCATGAATGGACTGTCAAAGGCTCAATTCTGAAAAACATCTTCACAGGTAAGGATGTGCAAAAATAGACTTATTTGCCACAAACCAGAATAAGAAATGCCAAGTGTTCTGTTCTAGAAGTGGTTTGAGCCTAGGCGGTCTGTCAGATGCCTTCCTCATCTTATGGACACCAGGGATCATATGTGCCTTACCACCCATTCTATTGATATCAAGGTTTCTGAGGGAACTCAGGCAAGATTCAGCCTTAATGATCATGGTAGCCCCAGTTTAGGTCAGATGATTCTCCTCCAATCACATTACCTGTACTACCCAACGTGATTTTGCAAAACGAAGATCAGATCTTAAAACAATATCCTGCATCTTTACATCTGACAGCTTGAATGCTGGCTAGCTGACTGCCAGTGAAAGAAATTGTTCAGCTGAAGTCCAGAACATCTTAGTATAGCAGAAAAAACTCTACTGGACTGACCTATACAGCAAAGTGGAAGAGGTTTTCTGCTTGTGCAGCATGACATCACCTTTGAGTCCCCTGTTACTGCTATTTTGGATTATTTGCTAGCACTAAAACATTTGGGATTATCCATCAGATCCCTAAGGGTATATTTAGCAGCAGTATCAGTACATCCTCCTCCTATTCAGGATCATATCCTATTTTCCCTTTCTGAAGTTGCTAGATCTTTTAAAGGCTTCATTTGTGTGTTTTTCCCCTATCTGGGAACCCCCTCCTTGAGACATCAACATAGTAGTAACTGCGTTAAAAGGACTTCCTTTTGAGCCCCTATCAACTTGTTCTTTATACAGTCTTTCTATGAAGATTGCCTTTTAGATGCTCAAAAAGAACAGGAGAGTACTTGTGGCACTTTAGAGACTAACAATTTTATTTGAGCATAAGCTTTCATGCTATTACATCTGCTCAGAGGCCCTTTTTTAAATAGTTATTTTCATTATTCTGATTTAGTAATCGATAATAGACCCCTACAATGAGGTTACCCATATTTTTTTATTCTTTTTATCTTTACCCAGAGACTCTCAACTGGTCTGCTCCTTCTGGACCTCAGAACACGTGTGTGTGTGTGTGTGTGTACACACACACCAAGTCTCAGTGATGCCAGTTGTCATAATTTAGTTTATGTACTAATACTTCCAGTTCTTCCTGTTTATTACCCATACTTCCTGCATTTGTGTGTAGACATCTAAGATGTTGAGCAGATTACCTCACTGATTTCCATCTTGTTGCTCCTATGACCCTATTTTAATTTTCCATGCCTCCTGCCCCTCTCCAACATCTAACCCTCTTTTAAAGTTGTCTTTTGTTTATACTTACTCACCTGCCCCCACTGAACCTAGTTTAAAGCTGTCCTCACTAGGTTGGTGAGTCGGTGTGTGAAGATGCTCTTCCCCTTCTTGGTCAGGTGGGCCCCATCTCTTCCCAGCAGACCACCTTCCCAGAACAGTATCTCATAATTGAGGCTTCTGATGCTTTCCCATCGACACCATCTGTGCAGCCATGCATTCATCTCCAGGATGCGCATGTCCCTTCCTAAGCCCTGACACTTAACTGGGAGGAAAAATGGACAAGAACACAGACATTTTTCTTCTAAAAGTTTAGTACAGAAAATAAATTAGACTAATCTTATATATATTACTAATATACATACACAGATAGCAGACTAGTTCTCCTTTAGCACTTCTAATTAACAAGTTGTTTTGTCTTTTATATTCAGCTTTTTATTTTCCTCAGTGAAGAACTATTACAAATACTGTAGATTTCCAACTATTATGTTGCAGTATGTTGTGATATTTATTCCTGTTTATGAACTCTCATAGGTTTCAGAGACTACAGAATACAAATTATCATATCTTTAAAGGGTGAATAAAATGTTTTAAATGTAGCTCACGTTTATTTGTAGTTCTGTTTATCCACAAATGGATGACAATTTGGTTTCTTTTGCCTTCTCAGTTTGAGTATATTTCAAAATTACAAAACAAAGTAAGGCAATACAGTGTAATATAGTGTAGTAGAGTGGTTTTATTTTTTTTAGTAGCACAAATTTTCATGAAAACACGTAGCTTCACCTGGTCTTATGGAAATAAAACTGAATATTTAAGCATATAAACATTCTGCAAGGTACACCTGATTCTAATATAGTTTCAGATTCTTTTAGTTGTGTGGCAGTATTCTGAACAGAATGGCCATGTTAAAATGGCAGAAACATGACTGTAAAGTAAACGTTATATTCATTTCAGTCTGCATGTTGCTAGTGACAGGTGCTCAATGGTTGTCAGTACCCTTGTCAGCACAGAGAATCCTTTGACATTAAAGTCCCCAGTTCAATCCTGATGCTGTGTGACTCTATTGGCAGATCCATCAGGCTGTAGCTGATCAGTGAATGTCAGAGCTGTTGCTGTTCTTCTGCAATGTCACCTGTCCCTAGTGTTTTTGGTTTGGCCTTGCTTGTTGTTTGAACTTACCACACTTTCCAACAGCTCTCCTGTGGGAAATGAACTGATAGGTCATGGGAATATAGGTATCTTTAGGGCATGCAAAATCTCATCCAAAGTGACTTACATAAAGGCTTGTAATGATTACCTTGGCTTAGAGTCAATCAATGGTTAGAGTGCTTAGGGACTCATTAAATGGCATTTGTGGTGTCTGTAACCTAGGTTTTGAGCTGTATTTCAGGGAAAGTGGTGACAGCCTTTAATGTCTAATTGACCTCTTCTCTTTGATTCACTTTCCATATTTGCCTCTGATGTGGTCCCCAATGGCAGCAAACAGCACTGCTCAGCATTCTGAACTTCTGTTCAGAGCTTCAGCACCTCAGCCTTGGTAGCTGTGTCATGGTAAGTAACTGAAGTCGTGTTTGTGTGTGTGAGAGAGAGAGAGATGACTGAGACTGAACTTACTTTTCTTTGTTTACAAAAGTATTAAAAGATAGTTTACTTCATTTGCTTATCTAACATTAGCCTTTATTCCTATGGGCAAAAATGAATGTGTGTGTGTTTATAGGGACACTGGCCAGTTTTGCAGGCCTAAAATTTAGCTCACCATCTCCCCACCCCTGACTGTTTGTAAAGTGAATGCAGTTCTTCATATGTTTCCAAAATTAATGTTTAATGTTCATTTTTATTTAAAACAAATATACATTCTTGGAAGCCTGACACTCATGAACGACCCTACAGTAATAAATCTCTGTGTATACAGAATGAGTTAGTTTGAGTGGAGATATTTTTAGTCACAGGCTTCCCAGGGCTATGTTGTTTTTTTTTTGTTACTTAAAAAAAAAAAAAAGGGGGGGAATTGCTGATGGAGAGGTCCTTCCTAAACAATGTTGTACCTGAATGCCAGAGGCAGACATAGAGGGGGCCTTATTTTGCAGCTGTCTGTGGCTATAAATACAGCAGAGTACTTAATATGCGACTTGATGGGCTTCTCCACCCAATCAGGAAGCAAAAGAAAGGAAGAGCTGGATAGACCTCCCCCAGTTGGCTTAGCAGAAACTGGAGGGAGCATTACCAACTAGCTCTTCCAACATTCTAGACTTCCTATCATTCCTTTGATAGTGGGTTATACTGCCCATACAATGGCTCACTTCTTCATTCCCCCTAACTTCTATAGTGGGGACTGGCAGTGCTTCCCTGAAGGCTAGATCCAGGTTCAGCCTTTGTTCAGCCTTGAAAAGGGATGAGACTTATTCTTCTGTCCATATGCAGATGTATGAGCACTGTTTATTTTATTAAGTGCCATTAAACCACCAATAGCTCTGTTGTTATCCCTCCAATTGCCCCTTTATATAAGCAGGACAGACCACTGTCAATGAAACTTAATTACCCTTTAGGGGGGAAAACAGCTCTTACAAAAAATGCGCTAGCAATGCAAAAAAGAATGTGGAGAAGAAAATCAGTTTTGGTTATAGATTTTAATTGGTCTTTCTTATTCAGTGTGTAAATTTTAAAAACAAAAAAAGTTTAAAAACTGATGGAAAATTTACCTTGCCATTGTCTTTTTTTAAAAAGCAGAATGAGACCTGTCCAATGTGGTGATGAACTCCTCTCCAAATTCCTTAGAAATGAAAAACACTGAAGACAGATCAATAGATGTATTAGCAAACAAAGCTGCTTGGGTATAACTGGGAATAACGACATATAAGAAATGGTGCTTGTTTTCTTCACAGATTGAAGACTATGACCTGATAGCGAGTATGATGGGAGCAAAGTGCAAAAAACTGCGTACTCTGGATTTGTGGAGATGTAAAAACATTACTGAAAATGGAATAGCAGAACTGGCTTCGGGATGTCAGCTCTTGGAGGAGCTTGATCTTGGTTGGTGCCCTACACTACAAAGCAGTACTGGCTGCTTCACAAACCTTGCGCATAAGCTCCCAAACTTGCAAAAGCTCTTTCTTACAGCCAACAGGTCTGTGTGTGACACGGACATTGAAGAACTTGCCGCTAACTGTACTCATCTTCGGCAGTTGGACATACTGGGTAAGGAACCACATGAATAATTGCATTATTGTTTTTTCATATGCTGTATCCTGGTAGGAAGCGAGAACTAGATATTGCATAAAATAAGACTTAGTTCCAGAGCTTAAATAGTCTTTAACAAAATAAGTCCCAATACAATAAAATTAAAAATTACTAAATTGCTCTAAGGTCCCATTTTGACTTAATCAGCCATATGGCTTGACTTAGTTTGGCAAGCAGTTTCATAAAGGTAATATTAGAGTAATTTAGTATTCTAATAAGTTGGTCTTTTTTACTAGGATTTTTAAGAGTTACAAATTCTTAAAGCTTGTTTGGCTGAAAAAATCCTTGTGGTTAATGTCACTGGTTTTCCTGTGCCTTTTTTTCCTTTTATGGTATTTGTATGGAATATGATAGACTACATTTATAAAGTGTGAGTCTTTTGATCAAATAAGCAGACTTTTCTTGCAGAATACACATCAGGCAGAATAGAATAATATTCTCCATTGCTTTTGTCACTTTTACTAGAAGATAATGTCTCTTTTAAAGTTAAAAAGTACTTTACAATGCAATTTACTTGTGTTTTCCACTGATGCAGAAAGGAAAAAAAGTAACTTTTTGCAAAGCTTAAATTTCTAGCCCTTTCTAGCTCTTACAGATGGTAGTACCTTTCACAATCTGAAGTAAAATATGCTTTAGACTCTTGAATGAGGAATTTGTGAAGGGAAAAGAATCTCTACAAAACGTTACATTTATCCTGTTAGACTGCAACATGTGGTTTCATTATTTAAAATGGTGGAAAACTGCACACACTGTCATGAGCAAAGATTTCCTTTCGTTTCTTGTACATTTGATGAATATTTTCATGGGTTTAGTTGAAAGAGGAAGATAGAAGCCTAAAAGGAAGCAATTAAATTAATGCAATATGAATCATGAGAAGAACAAGTTTTAAAATTGATTCTGCAAGAGGCTGAGAATCCTCCATTCACATTGCCTTCAGTAGGTGGTTAGAGCTATCATAATCTCACAGGACTGGGCTTCACATGTGCAAGAAAATTTACAACATGGCTTCTAATTGTTAAACACCCCTTTATAGCTCGTACATAAATACCATATAACATGGTTTCATGCTGTTGACCTATGGCCAACATCCAACCAGCATTAGGAAGAAAGGAAAACAGGTGAAAGTTCACTCTTCCCAGAACAAATTGATCAAAACCTAAACTTGTATGTGTTTTGTAGTCTGTGTGACAGGTTGCTTCCCTTAGGATGCTACTGAGTCAGCCTATTCTGCCAGCCTGGGTCCTCTTTACCTGGCCTTGCTGGGGTAGGCTTACAAGCCTCTTCCAGCCAAACACATACGCAGGGCCACACCCAGCTGCACAAAGAGACAGAGATCCGCTCTGAAAAGATTCAGCCTTAGGGGCTTGCTCCAACACTCTGGTGCCCACTTCTTTTTAGGGATACAAACCCAAAGGTTTTATGAAATTCGCCCCCTCCCTCAATGTGGAGGGAGATATGCACAACAACTTCACCCTCCACCCCCCCAGTTAGAAATTACATAAACTGGATTACATTATAAACAAGAAATAAGTTTTTTAACTACAGAAGGTGAATTTTAAGGGAATATAAGAGATAACAGACAGAACAGATTACTGAGCAAATAAACCAAAGTCCACAAGCTAAGATCAATATACTTAAGAAACAGGTTACAAAATGTAATTTCTTACCCTAAATGTTGTTTTAGGCAGGTTGAAAAGTTTCTGTGGTTCAGAGTTCGTTATATTTCTTTTCAGACTGCACCCCTGTCTCAGTCTGGACTCCCCAGCTCCCCTCCCCACCTACCTTCCCTTCAGGTAGCTTTAGCAGTCTTTCTTCTTGAGCAGACAGACCATGGAGAAGAGGAGCCCCCTTTGCCTTCCTCCCCACCCTTAAATAGAATTTACATATGGCAGGAATCCTTTGTTTCCCAAACTTGACACACACACCCTCCCCTTCCAGTGGAAAGTTACAAGAATTCCCAGGTAATGTTTAGTATCAGGTGACAAGAGCACCTGGCCCTGTAGTATCACATCATTGATCAGTCAGTGGCTGTATGGAGTGTCCACAGGAAGGACTTTTCATAGTCCATTGTCCTTGCTGATGGGCCATGTGCCCTGTCTAGCTTTTCCATTGTTGTACCTGAAGTATTAGCAGAGGGCGTTACCCAAAGTAGCATAGCTGAAATACAGATACATAGTCAATATTCCTAACTTCAGATACAGAAATTATACAGGCATATAAATTGGATAATCACATTCAGGAAATTATAGCCTTTCCAGTGATACCGTACAAAACCCACCTTGCATAAAGTATAACCCACCTTGCATAGAGTATATCTCAAATCCATATTATACGCATATTTCCATAAAGAATATGGAGTGAAATGTCAGTCTGTTTTAAATTAATCTGTTTTGCAGCTAGATTAAAAAAGGCATATTTCCTGGTCATACAAACCAGATTTCCAAGAGGCTTACTGAATAAAGCATTTTATAAAAATATACGTTCTTTTGGCCACCCACTCTCATGCTTATCTATTATGATGGCATTGTTTCTGCCCACAAATCGATCTGACCTTTTCACTAGAACAGAAAGGCCGAGCAATGAATAGTTTGGTTGTTTACCCTGTATAATGTCTGCAGGCTGTGTTTCCTCTTTGCCAGCAATGAAGGTTTGTTGCCACATTCTCTCTTAATATTTGAATTCACTTGTTAACACTTACATGCAAAATAATATCTGAACAGTGAACAGAAAGGAACTAAGCTCCTGAGCACTTACTGCTGTTAACAAGTCAGATTATATTATAGCATATATTATAGAAGACCTTTCATGGTGAGAACACATGTGGAGTTACTACTATATCCAGTCCACCTATCCTGAAACTATTGTGGTGGCCTATTCATGGCAGTTGTTTTGGAGACAACTTGCTAGGAGAGTCTTGGAGCCTAGTTACCTAACTTGGCAGGGGATGCCTCAACACTTCCCAAGTACACTGCATCAGCTCTCTGTGTCTAACCAGTGAACAAGTCCCTTCTATTGTAGGCATTACTGAAAATCTGGTGGTTTCCTTGGTCCAGTCTTCCCACTCCCAGCAGCAGCAAGGACCTTAAATCATATAACAAGATGGCAGCTCAAAAATAATGAGTCAGACTTTTTTTCTTTTTTATGAGTTTTCTTTTTTATGATCAGACTGTGTTTTGGGGCCTAATTTCTGAAATTTCCTTACACACTCCCAATGTGTGTGGCAATTTAACACTGTTACCAACTCTAACGAATGTATAATAAGGCAGTTTTTGTCTCACTACAGGAGATATCACTGGAGACCCCAACTGAGATTGGGACTTCATTGTGCTAGACACTATACATACACATAGTAAACGACAGTTTCTGCACTGAAGAGTTTACAATCTAATGTAAACCATAGTGGTGAATTTGTGACATGGGAGATAAAACTGAGACTCATTAAATTTATCTCATATATGGCTACCATTAGATGGGAAAACTTTTATGAACTGGGCTGGGTTCAGGCTGATGACTTACAAGTGAAGGCTCCACAGCACACTAGCAATGCTCGTAAGTGCTAATGTTAACACCATCATGAATGAAGCTTGTTTTCTGGAAAGATATGTTTGTTAAGTCCAGTTCTGAGCTTTTGGGTGCTTACCTCAAGTAGGGTCCTCCTCTCTGACACACAGGCAAGATCTCCCACACATTGCTCTTAGTCTCAACCACAGACCTTATTTTTAAAGGGAAAACCTCCCATTAAGCAAAACCAGATAATCAAAATGCAACATTAAAACACATAATAGCACAACATCCAAATTAACTTCTTAATTCAATGTTTTTCGATATAAAATCATTCCAACAATTACTCCAGGGTCTTTACACTAACTTTTATATATCTATGTGTAGTTTTCTTTTCATTCCTACCCGGATCATCTGCAAGTTTTGTATCCAAAACCTTCAGATCCACACCACAGACCTCTTCTATTTCATCTATAAGAGTAGCTGGTGGTAGAAAGCATATGGTTGTCTTCTGTGGACTAGCTAATACAAAGAGTCACAGCACACACATTGCCAGTGAATTACACAGGTATTTGTGAGACAGCAGTGGAAATCTGGGCATTGTGTGAGGAAAATATCTCGCTCGCTCCCCCAGAATTGTGGGAAGCTGCAGCTTTCACATTATTGTGAGACTGTCTAAGCAGAGACCAAAACGGCATTTCTCACAATAGATTCACAAGAGTTGGCAGCATTGACTTGGTTTCATTCTGATATTGTTAAAGCCTGTAAACTCAGCAGGGAAAACTCCTCCTGTTCCAATTAGAGCATTAACTCCATGGTGGCTTTGTGGGCAGACAAAAATGAAGCCTCTTTTGAGAAGATTTGCTGGCTGCAACCAGTTTGATTCATTCATTTACTAAGTATTATAAAATTAATATCTTGTCCAAATTGGATGCTGTTTTCAGTTGCTGGGTCCTGCAGTTTTGTTCTTTACCTGCAGGGCCACATGTATCATGCAATTATGTGACCATGTAAATTGCTGCTTAACTGCGGATTATGCTAAAATCGGTGAATAATGTGCTCCAGAAAATAAATTCCCATTAAAAACAATATTAAGGCCATGATCCTTGTCTGTGGTCTAGCAATTCACAGTGCAACTTGGGAGGAGGTGGTGATATAAAGGTAAGTTTTAGCCACCATTGTGCTTCCTCAGCAAGCTGCGTGCTGGGGCTGTTTCCCCAGTATAAGAGCAGCACAAAGGGACCATTATGGGAGATGGAGATCACAGGGGCACAGGAAAGCCTTAGACACATCCCCTTTCCCTACCGGCTGCAGGAGATGGATGGTGTAGGAACCATCGCACCACCTTTACACCACTGGAGGATCCCCCTGTACAAGGATGATCTTACTATGACTGGCTATGTAAGCATTTGAGCTACAATGATCTTGTCTTAGTGCAGCTAGGTTCTGGCCTGAAGCCACTAGGCCAGGGATCGGCAACCTTTGGCACATGGCCCGTCAGGGAAATCCTCTGGCGGGCCAAGTCGGTTTGTTTACCTGCCGTGCTTGCATGTTCGGCCGATAGCAGCTCCCACTGGCCGTGGTTCACCGTCCCAGGCCAATGGGGGCTGCTGGAAGTGGTGCAGGCCGAGGGATGTGCTGGCCGCCCTTCCCGCAGCCCCCATTGGCCTGGGACGGTGAACCATGGCCAGTGGGAGCTGCTATCGGCCAAACCTGCGGACACGGCAGGTAAACAAACCGGCCCGGCCCGCCAGGAGCTTTCTCTGGCGTGCCGCGTGCCAAAGGTTGCCAATCCCTGCTCTAGGCCTTTTAGTTATGAAGATAACCTCCAGAATGTGAACCATACGCTGAGCAATTGTCATATTCTGGCGTGCAACGCAGACCAGTGAGGGGTTGTGGCAGCACCTGCCCCACAACCTTGAGTGCGTCACAATGCTTTCCTGTTGTAGCTCCCAACCTGGACCACTCACAAACAGCCAGACCACATGCAGGTCACACCCTGAGTGTCAGTGAATAGCTGCAGCCCTGGTCCAGCTACTCTGACGCCAGTAGCCTGTCAGAAACACTCCAGTCACACTCTGGCTTCTGCCAACTTGGGTAACTACCCAACACACTCCCTGTCCCAGATTTTCCCAAAAATGTGTGTTCTGCACTGTCCAGCCCTTTCCTAGGCAGTTCAGATATTAAAAGTCTGTTGCCCCTGTAAAGGATCAATATTCAACAGTTTGCTACTTTAACTGGTGTTACCAAACAGTTCAGTTGAAACACAACATTGGATTAGTTTAGATTTAAAAAAAACAAGTTTATTTAACTACAAAGATATAGGTTTCAAGTGAGCACAAGTATAGGGTCATAAATGATTACCAAAAAAAAAGATAAAATGCTTTCTAGTAGCTAAAACTTAAAAAGGTACACTTGGTTCAAGGTAAAAATCCTTACTGCATGTTCCCAGTGGTGTGGCTAGCCAAATCTCAGGTCAGAATCTTCCCCCAAAGTCAAAAGGCTGGTTCCTTTGTCATTTTAGATGAAAGAGAGAGAGAGTGCTTGGGATTTTCTCTCCTTTTCTTTTATAGTCCAGTTAACTTTGAAGTAGATTCTTCTGAGGGTTACCCCTGAAAGCAAAGTTTATTCAAACAGTAAAGAAGGCAACATGGAGGTGGAGAATGAGGCTCCATGTTGTTTCTTCTCACCTGTGTTTGCTGAAATGCAAATTTGCTTTGTCTCTTGTCATCTCCTCTCCCTGCTGTCTCGAGGACCCTGTTTACTGTTTATATGAAAATTTAGGTAAACACACATTTCTTTATTCAGGATACTTCTGCTCTGGCAGGATTGTGTGGTTTTGAACACGTGATAAGAACATCATACGGGAGGATTTCATAACTTTACATATAAATGGTGCTACACACATTTCACCATGATATTTTTGACCAGTGAGTTATTAGTTTTCAGATGATACCTCACAAGGCAAATTTTGTATAAAGATTATTACAGTAGTGTGTAGGGTGTGAATACAGGGGTACATTCGGTCGCAGCAATGCAATGTTGTCTGCCTGAATCTGCCAACAGCCTGAAATGATAACTCTGAGAGATGGGAACTGCTCTCCTTCATTTAATTGTTAACTCTGAAGTCAGTCAACAGTTTGAATGTCAACATTGCTGATTGTTTTAACAGAAGCCTCAAACTAGTATGTTCATTTTTCATTGTTGTAGGTATTGTCAGATTCTGACACAGGATGCACTGGGGCAGCTATTTACTACTAAAGGTTCCTGGCAAACCCTGCTCCCCAAAATTTACAGCCACCTTTGCACTGCACAAAAAAAGGGGTGATAAAGAAAAGCTGAATACCCTCTTTAGTGCCAAAATAATCAACTCCCTCCTAGTTACCAAAACACCTCCCATGCCTTCCTGTGTGCCAAAAGCCCCAACTGTCCCCTACCCAGCTGTCAAAATCTTCAGCTTTCCCCTGACAGCTTCAACATATAGTTGATCACTTGAAATACAAAACTTTGCAGCAAATTTAAATTTGAGAGCAGTGTAGAATAAATTGAATTGAATGTAAAATAAGTAACGGAATACTGTGCAAATTGGAGTGGTCTGGGGAGTGAGGTGAGAGCATTTGTGGGAGCAGTGCCAGATAATTCCAGGGTCTCTGCTACATGACTTAAGTCTAATATGTTGCTTAGGACACAGAGCTCTTTGTACATTAACTGGTCTTCTCAATTATGTGCTCTCTAAAATTATTGCTAATGTATCTTTGTTATTTTATGTATTAAATAGAGGCAGATGTTTTCAATTAAACATTTGAAACATTTTGTGGAGTCTGTTGATGTGTCCCCTGCCATAGAATTTTGGGCTTCAAGAATTTTCCTGAATTGCCTCCTTGATAACTACCATGCATGGGTCTTCCCAACAGTGCCAGGCTAGATGGATCGGATATATGGGAATGCTGATTTTACAGCTAAGGAACAAAATTGTCCCACTGAACAATTATTGCTCTCTATTGAGCCAGTGCCAAAGAATTTTGCCAAGGACCAAATTGAACAACAAAGTAAAATGACAGATTTTTAAGACACCTGCTGTGCATTTGTACGAAGTAATGGGCACTTAATCGAAGTAACAAAACTCTAGTAAATAGAGAAGGGCCCAAACTAAAATCCTATGTTCAAATCCCTCCTCCCCTCAAAATCTTGTACCAACCTGTAAAGGTAAATATCATAAGATATCCCTTCTATGAGGGACAGAGGAGAAAAGATGTGCTGTACTTATCCTTTTAACGTTTTTAATTTTTTGAGAAACATTCCTAATTGTACACAGCACAGGTAATGTTAAAAACATAGAAGATGTCATATCTTTTATCCCACAGTGATCTATTTGTGGAGCTTGTTCACAGAAATGACTTTTTAGCCATAAGAAATGTATTTCTATTACAGTTCATTGTCTGTAGGAAAAGTTCACAGTTCTTTAAGAATTCTGATGTGTGTTAAAATCTATATTCTCTATTATCCGAATCCAGCTCCAACTAAAGCCAATAAATTCCATTAACTTCAGTTAGCATTAGACTAGCTCTTAATAGCATGCATTTGTTGCAGCATTATATTACAGTCAGTGAAGGGGGGGCCGTGATGTAAAGACATGGATTTGGCATGACCTTTTGCTACGAACTCATTGGAAAGTGGTGGTGTCAGAGCACAGTATCCAGGCATCCAGATTGAGGGGGGAGGGAGCCATCTTGCATTTGCAATGTAGGTTCTGATCCTCCCGTCAGTACTCATAAAAAGTTCCCATTGAAATCTTGGAGTTTTTCTGGAACAAGAAGAAAACTGTGGATTTTTTTTTTTCTACACAAGTTAAGCCATGGCAGTCCCACAGACTTTCTGTGCTCAAAAGAGTGCAAAAACTCCCTGAAAAGAGCCCTTCATTTGAAAGGTAGTCAAAATAAATGTAGTGAAATAAACTTTAAATGAGGAGTAAGGTGTAGAAGATTTCTTGCTACAGCATAAACTGGCAGTTTTAACAAAGGTTCAATTCACATTAACTTTTTTAAGTGATCTTTTCTCTTTTGTTTTTAAACAGGGACAAGGATGGTAAGCCCTGCATCTTTAAGAAAATTGCTGGAGTCTTGTAAAGATCTTTCTTTACTTGATGTGTCCTTCTGTTCACAAATTGATAATAGAGTTGTCCTCGAACTGAATGCCAGCTTTCCTAATGTGTTCATAAAAAAGAGTTTCACTCAGTGACTCACTACGTATGCTAGTATGGAATTCATTTGACAGTGTTGTTTCCTGTGAATTTGTGATTACATTTTTCTTCAAAAAAGAAATTAAAATCTTCCATAAAATAGAGGGAAAATGTTAACTATATTCATGAAATGAGTACATATTATGTATTTGGTGGGGAGCTCTTATTCTCCTGTATCTAGTAATTGTTTTCCCTTTGTTAATTGATGGCACTTTGTGTTTAAATAACCACATATGTGGCCTAAATTAGAGAAGATGAAAAAAACATATTCTTGATGCCCTTTTTAAAAAAAAATGTGTACAATAAGATGTATTAAAATCCAGGTGAAAGTGAAGTTTTAACATTTAGCAATAGAGGAATGATGGGAGTGTCTCTGTCTTATAGGTTGTAGTGTTTTAGTTTTGGTCTGTGGCATAAGACCTTGTGATCTGGCCTGTAATGTGCTGTTTGAAAATTGTTTAAGCTAGTGTAAGATCAGACTAGACTGAAAAGCCACTTTTTTCTCTCCTTTTGTTGACAGTGACTGGTACCTATTTTAAAACTCTGATGTGTCTGCTAAGAGGTTTTTTTCCCTTCAAATGGATGAAATGCGGCAATGTTTTACAGTCCAGCTTAAATGACACAACAGATAAATGCAAAAACCGACCACATGAGTTTATAGCAGAAACTAAAAAGAAAGAAAATTACCTGCTTCCTCCTGTACTGGATATAAAATTTGTGTCAGGTACTTCTTGTCATAACTGATAACACACAGAAAACCCAAAAGCAATTTTCTTTTCAAATTTCTATTATGTCAAGGTGGTACTTGTGGTACATCTGCCTTTCATGTGAAGTACAATAATAGTGTTACTCAGGATAATGTATTAGAAACTCTTCCTTAGTTGGATACATACCTACTATCAGGTTTAAAAACAAATATTTGGTGTTCAGTAAAATCATGATGAAAATGTTGAGTTTGTAAACCAAAGGCAATGTGATTTGGCTATGTACTAATTTATTCTGAGATGGGTTGCGTTTTTTTCACCACAAGAGATACTATCTTTGATAATCTAAACTCCCTTAGCTGCTGTTAAGTCTTTGGAGGAGAGAGGTGATGATGTTAGTGGATGAATGGTTTTCTTCTACTTTTTGCATTTCTCTGAATGAGACATTCTTTCCTCCGTAATGGCACCAATGCTATTGTGAATTGGTATTTACATTATGTACTCATATTTGCAAAACTCCTGTCTCTTTAGACACTATTAGTGAACACAGACCACCAGACATGATCTCTCATTTGGGATCAGCTCCATTATTGCCACCTTTATAGCAAATGCTCTACAATGTTTCTTCTTGTCCATTGGAAAAATAGGCATAACATTTTGCGTGGAAGAAGGCTGTCACTACACAGAAGATCATCAGCAAAGAAAATTGAAACTGATGCAGTAAATACCTGTCCACTGGAAGAGAAGTGCCTCAAAGCATCAATGAACCAGTGACCTCTATGGACCTAAATTAGTATTTCTGAACTCTTCATACCAATGCCAGTGTTTTATAAATCATTTTGTGAAACAACTAAAGACCATTTTTCTGCTTTTATAAACCTCCATTCTGATTTAAATTGTACAGAATCTTGTAGAAAATCCCAAATCCAAAGAAAAGTGCACAGATGTCTGTCATTCACACACAGATGTCACCATATGATTTTTAGCTAGGTACCTCCATTCTGTTTGTCTTTCAGGGTACTGGAGCTATTTAGACATGTTTCAGTCTAGACATCTCTTCAACTGACAGATATCTGCCCTAGAGTCGCTCTGGGCAAGGTCTCATTTTATTTTGGGAGTGCTTCCTTCTTTCAACAAAGTTTTTACTTTAAACTTATTTTAATATAATGTATTTACAATGTATTGAATAATGTCCAATGTATAATGTAAACCTATTTTAATGTAATGTATTTACAGTGTATTCATTGTAAATGAGAATTAAACATTTATGTCCCAGTTACAGGAGAACTCAAGTTCAGATTATGGGTGTTCACAGGTATTGATGTTTTAAAATAAGTATTGTTTTTGTTGTGAAATTTCACTCCTCAGGGTGCATACCAATTTTTAACCTTATTTTTCTTTAAAAAAAATGCTTCTTGGATTATATTTATAATTGTAAATAGAATTAGATTTGTTTAGCATAGATGTAGTGGTATATTTTATGCCTTCCAAAGTACTAAAGTAGGTGATTAGTCTAGTCTTACTTCTGCACATAGGAATCATTTAAAGGATAACGTGTAAAGGCTCAGGGGAGGTTGTCAATCTTTTTTGCTTCATTATGAAGTATAAGGAAGGTCTGATTTGATTTTTGTTTGTTTCTGTTCTGTCTATAGGATCTATTTCTGCTTGTCCCTTACATTCAAATTTCAGTTTGTGTCTGGAACACTCTGCGGTGACTGGCGATCTCACTGGATTATGTTGTTATACTTTCTGATGAAGTGGAACCTAATTAATTAAAGGGAGGTGATTTTTTTTCAGACTGTTTAAAACTTTTTGGGTTTGCTAACATATATTTACCTTAAATAATGGAGAACTACCTGGGGAAGGTGACATCTTTGTTTACAATTTGATACCCTTAACTCTTCAGTTAATGGCTGAAGCACAATTTTTATATCTCCAAGAAGTCTTCCAGCAAGAAGAGGGGATACCAGCCTTGGCATTCCTGATATTTCTAAGGTAAAAAGCGAAAAAAACACTTTCAGGCCTTCCTTATACACCATAAAGAAGCAAAAATATGCTACAATCTCAATTTTAATTGATGTTACCTCTTAGGATTTTATTATTGATCATTTTATTCAAAGTTGTTCAGCAGATTTTTATTTTAGAGTATTTCTGAAACATTGAAATTGGGTATAGAGCCTGGTAAAGCTTTTCAACCAGCTAGCTACCGAGAACAATCTAGGAATTGCTATTATATTGTCACACTTGCATCATAATAGTTAACACTGTCAGCATTTCCATTGTAAAACATTATTTCACTGCACCTGGGGACTGGAAAATACCTGGAATTCCTCTTTATCCACAATTCGGGATCAACCTGGTCAACAGTTGTGCAGACTTTCCCATGCTACGTTGCCAGTGTGCTTCAGGGCCTATCTACATGACTGCTACTCTGGAATGAATAAAGGTTTTAATTTAAAGATGAATAGCTATTCCAGAACATATTTCCGACCTTACTGCTGTGTTAAAGACCCATGCAACCAAGTGACGATGCAAACTTCTGTAAAATGGTCAAACTAAACAAACTGGAAAACATAGAAAATACTATATTTGTCTTCTAGTCTGTCAGTTTGACACGTATGATTACTATAACAATAGCAGAAATGTGATATTTAAGTGTGTTCCTACAATCAGAAACATTAACTGTTGTAAAGTTGCATAAAACACAACTGTGTGATCCCATGACCCCCAGGACCATTGGGTTTTTAGTACATAAATAACTCTGTGTATACTCTTAAAGGGTAACCATTCTGATCACTTCTGCAGGATATTAAATCTACTAAAGTAACATGAAATGTAGCACTTGTTGCTAATACATAAGGTTTGTTGTTTTGGTATGTGTATTCATTGCTACTCTTTTCCAGACATTAAGAGAACTTTGCTTTCAGATATACTCCAGCTCCATATTAGCATGCAAAAGTGTTCATATTTTAATGCACATGCAAATACCATATTAAATACTTCAAACACTTTCATAAGGAAGGTGATTGGTTTTAGGACCTCAGTAACTTTACCACTGAGTTGAATATGTTGAAGCCATCTGTGCACTTGTGTTAGTTGTCATGAGAGCATGTGCATCATATGTTCTTTTATGAGGTGGAAATCATTAAAGATACACCTCAACTCTGCCATACATTTTACAATTTTTAAGAGAAATGTTACACCCATTTGACCTTTTTAAGGTTCTTAAGTTAATTGAAACACATTCTTAGGGTTTTGAGCTACTTAGTTTTTCTTTAAATATATATCTTATCTGAAATGCTGCCATCTTGTTCTGCTGTGAAAAATATAAAATTTAAGCTTTTAATTTGTATTTAAATAATTTAAATCCCATTGATTGTGTCACTAAGGGTGAAGAGGGAGCCTATTAATTTGCCCATCTTTGTTTGTGTCTAAATTTCTATTTGCCAGAATTGATATTTCTCTTTATAGATGGAGTGTAGAGAGGGAGAACAGCTACATAAAATCTTGCCTCATTGTGTTTTTTTAATCAGAATCCTAGGAGCTTAACGATTTCAGTAATTACTTCTAAAACTAGCCACAGTTGTTAGCTGTATGATCTTATTAAATTGTAATAATTGTGTTACCTTGGGGTCCGATCATGGAAAAGGCTGTGGAAGACCAAATGGGAAGAAATTTTGTGGTTCCACTTTGTGGGGAATGAGAGGGTCATTACCCTATTGCTCTACGGCTAGGGGGGAGAAGATATGGCCAGTAGTAGATTCGTCACTATGAGAATCTTCTGGTCAAACACCTTCCATCCCATGGAGGATCAAAACAGAAGCTGTGTTTGCTGCTGCTATCTTGAAACTGCTGTAGAGCAGGTCCATTAGTACTTTGTAGTTTGTGCGAGAAGAATTCCATCCCTACCACCATACAGAATCTCTTCACAAAGCTCATTTCTGCAAGAAGGAACCTGCTAGTCTGGAATGAACTGTTCCTCATTTCCTTGAATACAGCTAGCTCTGCGCTTCTTGGTAGTTTGCACTCTGTTCCCCGTACCAGTCTGTCTCTATCTTATGGGTGAAAGAGATCTCTGCTACTACATGGATCATCATGGTGGTAACAGCTTTAAAGAGAGTCAGACAGTGACACAGGACCTGTGGATCTGGCATAGTCCCTTTCATGGCTAGCTTCTTTTGCTCTGTCTGTTGCCTGAACTCATCCCCTATCCCAAAGAAGTGTCTTTCTTCTGTTGCGACCACCATTTCTAAGCAGGCAAACTGATTACTGTAAGGTTCACAGGACCAAAACAGGAGGAGAGGGTGCACTTGGGGGTGGGGAGCTGAGAACTCCTTTTTCATCCCAATTAAATCCATCTATCAGCCTGCTGACCTCTGCCTTCTAGGAGGCCTTCTGGAACATAAAAAAGTTCCTCTTTTCCCTTCACCCAGTCTGCTCCTTTCTCAGGAGCCAGGAATGGGTAAAGATGCCTTCTGTATATTTTAGGAGACTTAGAGTACCCTACACCCTCCCTTTTGTCAAGAATGTACAAGCAAAGACCAAGAAGCAACACTATTCTCTCTACCCATTGTGAGTCAAGCAGGAGGTTCTCTCTTCTACTGAGCATCAGAAAGGATGCATCTTAAAGACCGTAACGAGAACACTAGATCTGTTATCTAGAGCTATGGATTCTATGCTGAACAAGACACAGATGGCAATGATACCTGCCCTGAGAAACTTGCAATCCAGAAAGACAGCCCCCAAAAATCAGACTCACTTGTTGAACCTAAAGGAAGTTTCTATTAAAGGATTTGGGTTTTGTTTGGGGTTTTTTTTGGTGAGAAGCAGCACTTTTTATTGGCATAGGTTAGCATGAGTAGATATTTTCTGATAGTATTATGCAAAAAACAATTTGGTAACAAATTACATGTTTCAAGTGTACTGCTCTGTAATGTGCTAAAAATTACCATAATTATGTTATACAATAGGGTAATAGTGTCTCTATCTAATATGAAACTTAGGCCAAGGATTTCATATAGAAATCCTTATCTTTGTATACTGCTATTTTAAATCTGATTGTGCTTTGTATGTCTACCTTAAAAACCCACTAATGCTTCATTGAGAATTTTGAAAAGTATTGGATTTTGAGACAAGTTTGGATTTTGAGACAGTATCGTATTTTCAGTATTTGTTTCCCTGTATTTTTTTTACAAGAGGCGTTTATATAAAACAGGATAACCATTGCTCTGGTTCAGCTTTTCTTGCTGCTTAACCTCCCATGAAACCACAGTCATTTGTTATATTAGAAGCATTGGCTACACTGGTTGACAATGAGCTGAATGTGGTATCAGACTGAATTTGAGTTCAAATGAAAAAAAAGGACATGAGGTGTATGGGCTGCCATCCTTTGCTCTAGTAGGGTCTTCTGGGGGAGATGCTATGGGTTGAGCTTTTGCCAACAAAAGGTCGGGGCGAATTAGCAGGGATATGTGGAGCAGCTGCCAATCCATTTCTTCTTCCTTCAGTAGGTGTTATCCTCTCTGAACCATTCTGCCTCCCCAATTTTTCTTTCAACTAGATAAGACAAACTTTTGCATGTAAGCCGTATTTTGAAGTGACCTGAGCTAAATTCAAAATAATATCTTTATGATTGCAAATTATTACCAGTAGTCCACTGTCTAGTCACCTATGTAACATGGTTGACAGTCTCAGCCTTGTTCCTACAGGTCAGGTGCCCACATCACAAAACCAGTGTTATATATGGTATTAGGATGAGATCCACAAAGGGATTTAAGCGTCTAACTCCCATTGGTTTAAATGGCAGTTAGGAGCCTAAATACCTGTGAGGATCTGGACCTTCATGGCTCCTTTCATTCTTGATAGAAAGATCAAGGAATAAATGAACATGAAGACTAAACTCATCCTTAGTGGTGGTCCTTCCAGAACACAATTGAAGCACAACCAGTTGCCTGGGGAATGTGGGGAAGCTTGCTGCCCATATTTATCCTGCTTTGTGGATAAAGAATTGCATCTTTGGGCTTTTCAAACCCAACATCTGAACTGAGCACTAATCCACTTTAAAGAAGAAAGTTTAAAATAATGTGACTTAATATGATTTGTTCTGTTTTCAGCCCTATATTTTTAAATGACTTAATTTCGTCTGGGGAAGTCTTCTAATGCCTTATATTACTAGCCTGAAACTGGTTTGCTTTTGTTGTGAAAATAAGTGAATTGCATATTTATGCATTGATTGTTTTTGTTTAGTAAATTAAGCCTATTTTGTTCTGACATCATTTTGGACCGGCTAATGTCTTAATACTATCAGATGTTGTACAAGTGTATTTTATTATTTTCAGCTTCTTTGTATTGCTAATAGTTTCATCACTTTGATTTGTCAGTATCTGCTAATATACAGATGATAGAAGAAATGTGTTAAAAACAAGACATTTATTCTATCTGTGGTGTTTACCTTACTTTACAAAATTAATTCATTTCCTTTTGACTATGTATTGCAAAATACAAAGTGTGCATAAAATAAATAAATACAAATCAGAGGAAAATAATTTGCCTAAACTAATTAACTTTTGAACATTGGATTAAAATGACAGAGAAATAAAACACTAATTATGATCTGGTGTTCTGAAGAACAATTTGAACATATTCTTACCACTTTTCATTTTAAAAAACCTTCAGTTATTCCAGATGTTTTTTAGATCCAGGTTTGTCTGAGAGCTAAATTGCCCTGTTGCTGAGAAAAAAAATATAAAATGAAATGTGGAGATTATAATTCTAAGCAATCTGCGGCTTCTTTACAAGAAAAAACAATTGTTGAACTTCTTACAAGGACAAAATGTAATAGCTGTTGCAGCTTGCATCTGCCCTGTGATAGCATCATCCGTGTTACTGTATTCTTTAAATATGTAGAGAATATATTTTTGAAAGAGTATTGTGGAAGTTCAGATAAGTGTGATATTTACTCTGACCTCCTGTGTTATACAGGAGGTCAGAGTAGATTATCACAATGGGCCCTTCTGGCTTTGGAATCTGAGTTAGAGGACACAATGCTAACCATAACTGTCGTCAAAGACAAATAGTGTTCATGATGTTAAACACAGTTTTGGCCTGGTCTAACTGTTGACATAATGCTGACCAACACTTATGTAACTTACAATCATGTTGAAACACAATAAAATGATGTGATGTAGATTAGCCATTAAGTCTAGTGGGAATTGAGGGTACCCACTGCCTCACAGGAAGTGCTTAGCACCTTTCAGGATTACCATAATCCTTAAAATTAAAGCCTTTTCTATACTAGGCTTTGTTGCCAAGATTTCCCCATTCCTGTCTTCTCCACCAGTGGGAGCAATGGTGAGTGGGCTAGTGCAGATAAGATGCCAGTGATCACTGGTGTTTTAACCTTAGTTTCATACTTACTGTGAGCAGCTTTAGAGGACATGGTGCTTAAAATTCCGAATACTGCCTGGAGCCCTGCCTACACTTGCATTTCCACTGGAGGTGTACCACTGGTAGAAATAATGTGAAATTCTTGGAAGAAAAAAATCAAGCCCAGTGTAAACACAGCTACAGGATAGGGAGAGTAAGCTAGAGCTGATCACATTTTCAATCAAATGAAATTTTATTGAAATATACTGTTTCATCAAAACTGAAATGTTTTGTGAAGATATATCAGTTTTGACAAAGTTTACATCACAGAGAGAGAAACTGAGCAGGCCTAGTGGTTAGGGCAGTGGCCTGCAATGTGGGAGATGTAGTTTCAAGTCTCTGTTCTGTCTTATTCAGTGATCTGGGATGAAAAACTGCTCTGAAGCAGAGCAGGAACTTGAACCTGGATCTCCCACATCCTAGGCCAGTGCAGTAAACACAAGGATGGATAGGGACACAGTCTTGGTCAGAAAACAGAGATTTTGACAGGTCCATTTTCACTAAAATTTTTGAAAGGTTTTGCTTTTGTTCCAATGCAGGACAAAATCAAATTTGAAACCCCAAATGTTGCTGCAGAACGGAATTGTTGCTCTCTAGTCAACTCTAGAGCATGCCATCACTTCCCATCCCCTTCCAAACATGGCTTACAGTGAGTTCCCACATTTATTTAATTCACCTGCTCCTGTTAATGGTTTAGGAAAGCATTAGTGTACGAACTGTTAGATTCTGAGTTTAGAGTTGCATTCTTGTGTCTCTAAGGAAATTTCTTAAAACAACTTTTCATTTCTAACATAGTACAGAAGTGTTCAGCCTCACTTAGGTGCTTTTGTCTCACAACTTTGCCTCAGGCCAATGTCATTTCAAACATGTCAAAACTATCATCCAACACCCATCTTACTGCTGTTACTGTTTCTAATGATAAGGAAACATAAATACAAGACAGAACCCTGCTTCTTCACATCTTACTTGAACAAAACACCTGGTGATACCAATAGGTGTTTTGCTTGGGCAAGGATGATGTTTGAGAACTTGGCTTCTTCATCTCCTATTTTGATAGAAGACTATTTCTGAATTTTTCTTCTATGTACAGTATTGAGAAATCAGCACATGTACATGAAGGTTGGTGGTGTTTCTATAGTTCTTTATATGGTGTGAGTGATAACAGAAATTGTGTGACAGCAGCAGAGCCAGACTAACCTATTTAAAACATTGTAATTGTTTTTAATGCCTGATGGGTTGCAGCACCATTCATTAAATATTTAGTATAAATGTGAAAGTAATGGTAATGTGTATCTCAATGCTGGGTCCTTTATATTTTATCCATCTAGAAGGATGGATGAATGAATCTGACACCATTTTAATTTACTCTTGTACTTTCATATAAAATTGGCAACCTTATTTGAACTCATTTTATAAATAGAAAAAACAATAGATTTGATACAGCACGTGTTGTAGCTGTTGGTACACAGAGTCTATGATGGCATGTTTGATATTATCTGGCAATTTCTGTTCTAAGTATGTTTAGTATTTTTCAACAGTACACAAGAACTAGGCATTCAAAATTATTTAACATTTGAACCCTGTGATCTTTGAAATGGCCATGCAGTTTTAAGCTGCCAGATTTCTGTAAGAGTAAAATAACTAAGGTTTTGCCCACATTTCAGGTACCACCATATTTTTGTAATGAGGTTATGACTCTCTCATCTGATGCACTTACACAAACACAATGTGAGTTGTATTTACACTTCAGTCTTTTTGCCTCACAACAATGGATCAGCCATATTTATGCCTCCACACCGCCTAATGTGCTTTCACTGGTGCTTTCTGGGAAAAAGTAACCACCTAGTGCCTAAGTTGGGGATTGTGTACATGTCCTTCAGGCCCTCTGAATGATACCAGCAGTATATGCAGCAATGCATACTGTGATGTCACACCTTAGAGTTCTGGGACGAAGGATAAGCAGCCAAACTAAGTACACAGGTAACTCAGGAAGTCCTGTCATTGTTTCAAAAAGCCAGTATGCTGAACCATTTACTGGCAGAGAAGAACCCACGTGCCTTCCTAGGCCTTTGACAAAGTCAAAAACATTGTTAGCCAACATGTTTGTTAAGTGAATTTTAGTCACATTGTGTGTGGACCGAAATGTATTTAGAAACAACCATGCCACTAACTGGTTAGAAGTTAAGGGCCTGATTCAAAGCCCTCTGCAGTTAATGGAAAACTCTTCTTGACTTCCATGACATTGGCTCAGGCCCTAATTTAAAAGCTGTAGAGTGAACAACCCCTAATTTAAATAAATTATCCATATTAAAGAGCGAACTAAGTTGGCAGAGAGACATTCGGTATTCTGGAAAAAAAACATATTGTTTTTCTGACATTGTATCCATTGGCAATTTAATTTGTGATTTTTGTAGTTGCATTTTTAACATAGGAACCCTGTTACTAAAGGATGAAAAACACCTTTGACTACATGCACAAAGGGACTTGGGCATCCAACTACCTCTTTAGACACCTAAATCCAACATTTTGGCACCGATGAGATCCTCAAAACCCTTGCTCCGCTGCTGCTTAATTCTGGATACCTAAAAGCCCTAGGTGCCTGAGTTTCGGCCAGTAAGCATGTGCACCATTCTCTCAGTTTAGGCACCTATCTCACACCTAAACCCCACTGAGATCCTCAACTAGGTATCTCCCCACCTATCAACTTGCATGCAGGGTCTTATCCAGTAGGCATGCTCAGAGCATGCCTAAACTCTCTCAGAACAGGTCAGGGGAGGAACGAGGAGGCAGCAGTGTACCTTATGTAATCTTCAGTCCAGTGGTTAGGGTACTCACCCAGAAGGTAGAAGACTAGGGTTCATTCTCCTCCTTCGAGCCTGAGGTGGAGACAGGGTATTTGAATTTAGTTTTCCCACCTGTCTGAAAGTTCCCTAACTACTAGGCTATAGAATCATTCTCTTTCTGTCTCAAACCACATTTAACTATTTATACATACTGGAACAGCTACATCAAGAAGATTGAGAGGGACCCACACCATAATATGCCAAACCAAGTGGCTGGGGTCCTCATCTGAGAGTTGATATCTCTTCTCCACATCAAGTAAAGGGGGGAAAGGGTAATTGAGTCCCGATCTCATGCATTCTGGGGAGTGCTCTAACCACTCGACTAAAATGTAGAGTCCTCCCTCCAGCATTTCTTTAAAAAAACGCTTTGGTGTCTAACTGAGAATCCCAAAATGATAATCCCTAGCTGAGAAACCCAAGCAGAGATAGATGCTCCATCCAGTCCAGACTTAAGTGACTAACTCCCTGAGTGGGCAGGTTGTAGGCCACACTGCTCTCTTCAGCATTTCCTATTGGCCACTCCCCACTCAGTTTGCTAGCATTTGTGGATCCCATTCTTATGTACTTAAATGTCTGTGCATTGTATACTCCTGGGGGAATTCTGTGCCAGTGTGCAATGCCGAATTTGTGCAAAATTAATGTTCTGCACAGAATTTCATTACCCCTTCCCCCCTACAGAATTGGTGCCACAGAACTCCTGGCCAGCACTAGGGGCTACTGGAGCTCTCCAGCTCACAAAAACAAGACCCTGCTGGGCGGGGGGGAGGAGCTGGAGGGTTCCCAGCAGCTGCGGTTCCCAGCATGTCCTGAAGGAAGGAGGCAATGTACAGGAAATGCTGTACAAGCCCGGGACCCAGCATCAGCCTGTTTCTCTCTCTGGATTCCTGGGCTCTGGGGATAAGGGGTGCAGGTGTCTGGGCTGGGAAGATGCCCCGAGGCTGGACTCTGGGTGAAGGGGTGCAGTGTCTAGGTTGGGGGGGTGCTATGGGTGCCTAAACTGAGGGAGCCCCTGAGTCAGTTCTGAAAATGGTTGTGTGCGGTTTACACGAGCACTTAATACAGTTTCAGAAACTGTGATTGGTGTAAGCAACTGTCAGTCTTTCCTCATTAAACAGTACTGAAAATAGTTGTCTGGTCTACACTATCATATTTCAACACCTGTTCAAGGGGATCTATTGCTGAAAGTGGTTCCAGTTCCTAGCATATACAGGAGTGAAATGTCAGAGAGCTAAACTGTATTTGTAGCCATGTCAATCCCAGAGCTCTGTGTGGCTCGAAAACATGTCTCTCTCACCCACAGAAGTTGGTCCAATAAAAGATATTACCTCAGCCACCGTCTCTCTCGAGAGCTAAACTGTTGAACATGGCATTTTGAAAATAGGTAAAATTAACATTTCACTGGGGTAGGTATAGTACAGAAAACTTAAGATACAATATTCCTAGATGAGATAAAGACATTTCATTATGATTTTGTTTGTGTTAATAAATTCCCTCAAGTATTCATGAAATGTTTGTATACAAAGTTATCTGACCCAGCTACTGGAATAACTGAGGCTTAACATGTGCTGTTTGCAGTATTTGTGTGTTTTTCTTTTCTATATATTTTGTTGATTCTGATGTGGTGGTATAATTATTTAGGGTGACTTGCAATTACCTAACAATCATACCTTCTATAAGGCGTACAGCAGCACCCTATACAAAGCATAGGCCAGTTTATTTTCTGTGGATTACATACCAAAAATTATATGAACAGTTTAGTAGTTAGAATTAGAGACTGGGAACTGGACGATCTGGAGGGTTATATTGCTGACTCTTCTCCCAGCTTTGCTGTGTAACCTCTGGGCAAATTGCAAAATCTCTGTGACTCAGATTCCCTGTCTGTGAAATGGGGAAATATTGATCATATCTTCTAGTAGTGTCATTAAGCTTAACTATGAAGTTCTCAGATTAAGTATGCTTCACCAGAACACAGCAAAATAATTATTTTACTATCTGTATTAGTCAAGGAAAAGAAAAGGGATTTAAGATACCATAAATTTTGGCACTGATTAAATCTTCAGAGCTGCATTGCAGATATCTGTTTGTTTCTTTGTATTTGCCCCCTTCTACTTTTTAATATTTTAATCACTGGGGAGAGGCCAACAGCAGCCTTCAAGTTAAACTTTAACCCCAGGCATTCTGCTATTCTCAAATAAACACAGGCCTTCACACCCCTGTGTCTCCCTCATTAAAGATGGTAGATCACCAGAAAAGGGGCACAGTTTGAGAATAATTAATAATTTGTCAAAGGAGTGAGTACTTCTTCATATTCTGTCACCTGATAGCAAGAAGGAAATCTTATGCTGAAATAAAGAGCTCCTTTGAGTCTCCTCAGATAGGTGGTCAATAGGGAGCTGGCCAGCTACAAGCACTTTCACACATCTTTCAATCCAATCAAGAGTCCAAATACAAACTCCCCAAGCCAGAGATATCATATAAATGTATGGCCCCTGCATGAGGAGTTTAGGCCCATGCACCAATTAATAGATTACATTCATCCATATATGCAGATTATCTATGACAAATATCCAACCCATATTTTTTAATGTTAATATCAAATCATCCAAGTATACTTTAATGGAAGTTACTAATAAAAATTGAAAATAGTATTTGCTTTACTTAAATGTTTCAGAACATAATTTGCGAGAGATTGTGAAAATGTACCATTTCTTCTGCACTAAGAAGGAGAATAGAACTCCCTAGTAACTTTCCTCAGGGCAGCATTTTCCCCAGAAGCGTCTCTGGGGATGGCCCTTTAAATCTGGCAGAGTCAAGCAACTGCAGCCCTAAAGTGACCATTTTGTAGCTGTTGGCTGCATCTCTCTCCCAGAGGGAAAGTACCTGTTATGTTTTCCTTTATTGCTGAAGAGATGGGCACAGTCTTGTAGACCACAGCAGAGTGGAGACTGTTTATAGAAACAGCGATGTGGTATCTGTTGGTTAAGTAAATTGTAGTGCTGGAGTACATGCATTTTGTGATTGTAACAGGAAAAGGAGTTGGGCAAACACACTGTATGTATAAAAATTATTCTTGCTGTGTTGGCTAAGGTGTTAAGATCCTGCTGGTCCATCAGGATTGCTTGTTCCTCACGTTAGAACATTCACTATTGTCATATTCTACTATAATGATACTTACCAATTCTGTAGTGCTTTAAACCTGAGCATCTCTGAGCACTTTACAGATATTTAGGTCCTGATTCAGTAAAGCCCTTAAGCTTATGCTTAACTTTAAGAACATGCTTTAATTTCATTGATTTAAGAACATGTGCTACCCATCTGTGTGTCTGTAGTCACTTGTCTTAAACTTAGATTGTACTCTCTTTGAGCAGGGACCATCTTTTTGTTCTGTGTTTTTACAGTGCCTAGCACAGTGGGGTCCTGGTCCATGACTCGGGCTCCTAGGTGCTATGACAATACAAATAATAAATAAGAAGTTACACATGTTTAAGCACTTTGCTAAATTTGACTTTTAATCATTAAGGCCCAGACCTAAAATCTCTGTGAGGTAGGTTTAGTGGTTTACATTTGAAAAAGCCTGTAACTTGCCCAAGATCAAACAGCTATAAGCTCCGGACCATACTTTGTTTTTATCCTGTTTAGTAAAAAAAATTACTAATAAATGCTAGTCTGGATTGGACAGCTGAAATCAGGAATGTAGACAAAACTACTATCACTGGACCTATACGTTGCATAGATATGGATTAAACACTGACACTATTTGCTAAAATTGCAGGGCAGGAAAGGTCAACCACATCCAGTTCCTCAGACTCGCTATGGAAATCCAAGGGGAGAGTATGTTATGAATCCTAGTACACTTTTATCATCCTAAGTGTTCCTGAAACTCTTTTTTAGGCTCTTTTCTTCTGCTTCAAAAGGGTGTATAATCATAGTGGTATCCTGTCTACTGTAGACTGAGCTATATTAACAGAACACATTTAATTTAGGGCTTAGATGGAGCTATAGTCCCTTTGTACCAATCAATAATTTATCCACTGTTTCCCCTTTCTGTATTAGGCAATGCTTTTACATATATATATAAAATAAGTATTAAATAAAATTAGGTAGAAATAATCAGAGTTGATCATCTCAGTATCAGTTATGGGCATGTAACCGATATTGAGCTGATCAACTCTGATTATTTCCACCCAATTTTATTTAATATTATAGTGCTTGTCCATTTGATTCAATAACCTTATTTGTCTAGTCTTTCATTTTCTCTCTCAACTACTTAATTTTTTATTCTCTGCACCTCAGTTTGCTGCTTGGATTAGTGGGAGACTGAGACACCAGACTGAATATCAGTGAGAGACGGTGTAAAGTTCAAACGGTAAGTCTTTTCTACCTGCTTTGGTGAACCAAATTCTGTCATAGCATTTTGAAAAGGGGTTTGGGGTTTTTTTTTTTTTTTTTTTTTACAAATACTTATAATGGGAGTAAAATAAACAGCTTAGGTAGTGTAACAAAAGCAGTAAAGATATGAAACCAATGGTATTATTGACAAAAATATCTGAATGGGAATCTGTAGAAAGGCTTAATAGCCACTGCAGATACACCACAGCTCATTGATGAACTGGTAACTCTAAGTTTAAAGTCACTTGCCATAAATACAAGCAAGAGATGAAAACTCCTGAAAAACATTTCCATTTTAAGAGGGAGGTTTATTAAATTCTAATAGTGTTTGTGTTTCCTTTGTATTGCAGAGTAGTTGGACAGAGGAGGGCAGCTTACTTGTCCCAGCACCATTAGACATGGGATGGAATCATGGTCCTATTGAATTCCATGGGAGTTTTGCCATTAACTTTAATGGGGCAAGAATTTCACCCAACTCCTTCCATTGAACTTGATAAATGGACTTCAGTAGGGACAGAGAGGTAGGCCAGCCCTCAGTACATTTGAAAATCTCACTCATAGAGTCCAAACTCAGAGAAGCTGAGCAAGCAGGACCTAGTTGGAGCAGGAATGATTTTCTTAAGCGGGACAGGAACATATGGTTGTCAGGAAATTTTGATATATTTGGTGAAGAGTTAAGTCTTAAAACAGCAGCCTGGCTCAGAACCTGAAGACAGCTGCTTACCTGAAGTTCTGTTGTATTATATTTGTGAGTTATCAAAATTATCTCAAAATCCCTGTTGGAGAGCGTAGATTCTTGCCAATAAAATTAGACTTGGATTGCAATCCTGGATCTTTGTCTACTCATTTATCTCCCAACAAGGAAATAAACCACTGGGAACTGGCCGTTGAGCCTCCTGGAGCCTTCAGCCATGTGTTCCCCTAATTCAGGAAGCACTTAGATTGTGGTGCGCCGATGGATGTTGTAGAAAAACTGTAAATTGAGAGAAATTTAAAGGACACTTTATTTGTGTTTAAAGTTTCTTGCCCTTTTCTGAGGACAGATCAATTTGAAAACAGAAACCTGTATAAACTAATAAGGAGAGTTGAACGGAATAAGCAGCTGGGTTACATTTCTGCAGCTGGGGTTAGAGAGTGCCGAAAGATTACACCTATACCAACTTTGTATGAAAAATGAGTCAGTCACATCTAGAGATATCTCTAAGAATCCTCTGGCTCCCCCCACCCACAGTTTTTAAACCAGCCCTGTGCATAGATGGTTGTGGTGTTGTTTCTTGAGGGGAAGGATGTAGAAGCAGAGGGAATTGTTTCATGGGGCCTGCCCAAATATGCTAAGTCTGGCTATGAGTCCGCATCTGTCTTCCCTGCCAGAAGGTAGCCTCTCAGCTCTTTTTCAAGAAAATGAACTTCATTTTTGCAGGGCTCCTGGAGGAGAGAGTAGCAGTTTGGTGGCTCTGGCTTGCACATGGACCTGCTGTAAATGGCCACGCAGAAGCTGCAGAGAAGGAATGACCATCAGAAATGGCCTATATTCTAGGAACCCCTGAGGTATGTCAGTCTGTTATTCCTGCAGCTTGAAAGAACATAAATCATTCCCCTCTTTTGTACTCAGACTTATGCTATTCCTACAGGGACGCATCTTACCAGGAGAAAGCTGACTCCAGAGTGCTCAGCCTCTATGGAGCTGGAGAAGGCCTTAGCTAGGCAAAGGGATGCCCTTTTCTTGCACTGGATAGCCCCTACCTGAATAGGCTGCTGATGGCTTCCTTCATGCCCCAGCCAAGTTTTCTTCCTTGTCCCCCCGCGTGGAGGGCAGCACCCGGCTGTGCATATTACAGCCCAACGCCGATTGTAAGGGGCAATGCTCTACTGCGGCCAAGGTATTGATTCAGCCCCTCTTGTTCTGCTTTTCGGGGACCTACCTCGCTGGCTGGCTAAGGCCAGAGAGCACTTGCCCCTGGTTGGGTGTGGGGGCAAGGCAGCCTCGGGCACGCATGTGTCTTCCCCACTGCTGGCTCGCTGCTGCCCCTCGCGTGCCTCGGCTCGTGGCCAAAGCACGTCCCCAAAAGTTGTCCTGGCTGCTGCAAGCCACGCGCGGGAGCCCATCTGTTCTGCCGCAGAACTCCGCGGGCGCCGTGCAAACGGACAACAATCGCACACCGCGCCTGGAGCCGTCACCCCGGCGGGGTGCAGAGCCCCGTGTGCATCACCACTGCGGGGGGCGGGGGGTCTGTAACATTGTGCGTTACCGGTTACAGCCAGGATCTCCCGGCTCAGCAAGCAAAGGAGCGATTAAATATTTACTGCTATCCGGGCCCTGCTTTTCGGAAGTGTGTTCGTGTTGGGGGGCGCGGATATTTTGCGGGGAGTCATGTCAGCTCTTGTATATCCCTTTGTCAGTGCAAGCACTCCAGCAAGAGAAAGAAAGGAAAGTCTGAAAGGAAAGGCCGAAATTAAAGCAATCAGAGGGTTGGGTTTTTTTGTTTGGTTGGTTTTTTTTTTTTTGCAAGCAGTGTTTCCACTGATTGTGTTTTACACCGAGATAATTCGCTCTAGAATTAGACCTTGGAGAAAACTTTACAACAACAGTAACAACAACAACAACAACAACAGAAAGCAAGAGACAAAAAGTCCGCATGATTACTGGGGAGACCGCATAACTTAGATTCACCCTCGAGATAAGAAGAGGAAGTGAAACTCATTAGGGCTAGTGAATAGACAGGGCTCTCGCTGAATTGTTATTTAGATGCCTTGCGAAGGGAAGGTCGAATTATTTGATCAGACTATCGAACATGTTCCGGAATTGAAGGTTGATGTGAAAAGAGATAGCGAGTGGTTGAGTTGAATGAGTAGTTCCCCTCCGCAGCCCTGCTCCTGGCATAAGAAAGGGGAATCGCTAGACCGGGGGTGAGGACAGGTTTGCGTAAAACGACCTCTCCCATTTGTTTGTTACCAGTGGTCGCGGATGGTTAAGTAAATACCAGCTGCTGCCCCATGAAGAGAAGTACAACTGTTCGCCCTAGAAGGGCGCCGCTGCTATCGTGATTAATGCAACGGGATTAATTCAGCTGTCGCTTTTGGACCAGACAAACTCAAAGACCTGATCCAAAGCCCCAGCCTTAGTCCAATAACTAGAGATTTAAACGGACTTTGGCTCAGGCCCTAAACACTGAACTGGATGGCAAACTATTCCTGCCGTGATGGCCATCAAACTCAATGTAGTAAATATTTCCCCCTCTAAGTAGCTATTCAGAGATGAATTCAAACTTGCTCGTGTCTCCGACTGGGCAGTGATGCAGTAATAGAGCCGGATTCTGCTGTAAAATAAATCTTTCCGGACCTCAACCCAACACCCCCCAGATGAATGCACGTTAAGTACTTTGCTTTAGTACCATACAACGCTGCGTGGATCTGAGGGGTTCCGTTTACTCTGCCCCGCCGAAGAGCACCCCCCCCCATGCCGGTAAAGAGGGCGCAGTTTTCTGAAAATAACGTTCTTTGGGAATCGGTCCATCTGGTGGGCGGTCACTGGTTATAACCTGCCCCTAGGGACAGTACCCGAGGGCCAGTCGCTGTCAGGCGAACTGCTGCGTGCTGAAGTTCCCCCGAGCCCAAGCCCTGCGCTGACTTCACGCCAGCCACACCCGGCTCCACGTTCTCTGCTCCCGGGGAACATCGGGGCCCCGCCAGCGCCCGCCGGGCACCAGAGCGCAGCTGGCCCAGGGCGGGTGTCGTTCCATCTGGGATCCGCTTCAAAGCGGATCAGGAGCTTCAAAAAGCTTCTCACCTGCGCTATGAGACGCAAAGCGCAAGGGGCTCTGTGACCCCGCTGGCTCGCCCTGCCTCGGCGGGGGTGTGTGTGTGGAGGGGGGGGCAGTTCCTTCGCCCTTCCTTCCACCCACTGGGGTTAAGTTTCATGACGCTAGCCCGGCTGCAGCCACTGGCCAGGCCTAGGCTTGCCCGGAGCTTAGCCAAACGGACCCGGGCCAATCGAGGGTTTTGCTCAGATTTGAGCAGGCGAGAAGAGGCAGCGCCAACGCGCCAATTGCAGCTGTGGCCGCTGTGGGGCGCCCAAGATCCACTTTCTGACCTCCCTGCTGCCGGGAAAGAAATCCCCCCGAACAGATGCACCGGGCAGGGGCTGAAGGGGAGGGGGGAGCTTTATTGTCTAGTACACTCGCGGGGGACACTTTGTTACATAACAGAGCCAGCGAGGGGGGAGGGGACAGCGTGGCACAATACACTCTCCGGGAAAGGATAAATCCGGGGCCGCTCCGGCTACAGCAGAGCGCCTTAATGGCCGAGGGACACGGACCGTCCCTTGGAAACGCCTCAGGCAGCCCCGGCTCCAAATGCTGCGAGTCTCTCGGGGAAGGGGGAAGCAGACTCTCCCCCACCCCCTTCCTGGGACTGACCCCCCAGGGGTGCCTGCCCCGCCCCAACTCCCAGCAGCAGCCGCCTGGCTCGCGCAGGGCGCTCTCCCTCCCTCTCCCCCGCCCCGGGGATCCTCCCTGCCTGCAGCCGAGTCCCCTGAAGCAGCTTTGCAAGCTCCCGACCGCGGCGGGGGGGCTCTGAAGGGTCTGGCTGGCCGGGGAGGCATCGCCTGGGCTAAAGAGCCGAGCAGCCAGGCTTTGGGAGGGCGCCGTTTCCTTTCAATGCGGGGCGGAGCAGCCGGGTCCGCTCGGGGCTCTGGACTCTCCAGCCCCACCCGGAGCTTCCCCCGGCAGCCCCGTGCAAAGGCGGAGACGCGCTGCCCCCAGCTCCCGGCACCAGCAGCAGAGGAGCCGGTTTCACCCGCGCCACCGGCTTGGGGGCGGCGGTTTTAAGGAACCTCAGCAGCCGCGGGGTCATTGGGAACAGGCTCTTTGAGGTTCTCCCCTTTGTGCGGCGTTTCTTAGGGCCGGGCACTCGGGAAAGGGTTATGGACGGGGCTTCAGAGCCCGGCTAATCCTAGTGTAAATGTAAGCAAGCTAGGCCGGAGAGTCCCCTATGGAACGCCACAATTTCCTTCCACATCTGGACGGCTACGAATTCACTGGCCATTCCCCCCTATGTATATGTACCAAACCACAGCAAGGAGGGGAAAGCCACCAATAAAAGCGGCGTGTTTCTTATTCAGAAGTAGCCAGTCTCTATTTCTGCAGACGGAGCGGGAGGCGAGTTGCATCCAAATTGCTCGCTTTGTAGTATCCTCATTTTCAGGGCCTCGCAGATAAACACCAAAGGTAAAAACAAAAAGTCTATTGGATCAATAGGCAAGATGGTTATTTAGATAACGAATTAATCCCCCTGCTGGACTTGCGATGCTCAACTTTGAACCCCTTCCCATTCTTAAAAAAAAAAAGTGTTTAAAGAAAAAAGTCTCCAACGGGATTAAGGGTTTAATTACAATTCCCTATCGAAGTAACGTGTTTGATGAACTGATCTTATCAGTTAATAGTAACATTAATTTAAAGCTTATGAAATGGATTTCCAGAAAATATACTCCAGATAGCTTTTTAAAAAGTAAATGCTACGATCATTATACGCCAAAGCACTGAGGAACGGGAGCCCGCATTGCACTGTGTGGGCTACAAGGAATTATTGATGATAGTTCGAAATCTAGCGTTTAAAATATATCTGTATGGTTGGGGCAAAAAAAAAAAATCTATCCGAAAAAATGGAAGCTCTTTCAAGTTGGGGGAACAGATCAAAGTTGCCGCTCACCGAGGTTGATAATGTTCATTATACTTTTCGCCCGCACTATAGTCAAGAGAAAAATAAAGTAATTGGAACATGCATCAACAGTTTCCCATGATATAAGAGTTAAAAGAAGTAACAGAACTAATCACTGTCTCCTCAAATCAAGTAGAAAACATTTCAATGCACTAATTAGAGTAATTAGAATAATAAGACTGCCTATATGTGGTAAGACAATGTGTACAAACAACTTTATTTAATGTATACTGGTAATCAGCGATGCGTGCGTGCTTGAATGCTTAGTGCAATAAAACTAACCCCCGTCCGCCCAAACAATCAAATACAAATTAGTTTAATGATTGTGCCTGCTTGAATGTCTTAGAAATCCACAGGCAGAGGGAAATAAATAGCACCATCCTTGTTTGTATGTCTCCCCTACTGACCAAGGAGCTGATGCCTCCATGGACTTGGCAATGAATGACTGCAGACATGAATGAACCAAGGAGGGAAAGAGAATTAATGAATGACTCAGGCAGCCTAAGACAAGCCCTAACTTTCATAAGAATCTCTTGCAAGTTCTGGAGTGAGGGAGAGAGGGCATTTTACAAACAGTTTTGCAGCGTGGCCTCTGCCCGAGTTTCTCCCCTTAAACACTAAAGCCAGAACTGCCACCCTTTTAGAACCAGCCAAGAAATCTCTACCGCAAGCCACTGGCAGCAGACCTACGGCCTGGCATCCTTTTAATACGCTCCTGATCGGCTTTTTTTATTTGTTTTAAATATCGTTGTTCCAGTCATACGGGCTGTCTGACCACCTCCTTTTGCCAGTGACCTCTCTACATTACTCAAACGCGCCTGCAATGCTGATGATAACTCTCGCAAACACTAGTTGGGATAAGATGCAGTTGCTCTGGTTAAATTCTGCTATTCTAACGGTCAGCTATGCCCCTGAAATCCTTGGGGGACACAGCAGAGTCGTAGCTGAGACTTATAGAGCAGACAAATTGCATGCACAGTATGTTAGTCTAACTTCATTTTGTATTCGCCTGATTACTTGCCCGCGTATCCGGAATGGGGTACAAACAGCGTCGCAGAGTGAGGACATTTTCCTTCCCCCTTTAGGTTTCATGAAGAATAAGGTCAAATTTAGCTGGCCGAGCTGGGTCAGGGTCCTACGTCTGAGTTGTGAAACGGGTCTATTTTAGCGTGTTTTCCATTTGTAAATTGATTTTTATATTTGATTTTCCTTTCCCGGTCTGGCGTGTGGGCCGCTGTTAGCTACTGTTGTTTGCATCCTGCTTAAAAGCTCTTTGGCACACCCAGCAGAAATGATCAGGAGCATCCCATCGTGTTTTACCGCTGTTTCGTTCGGGGTTTAAAGTCAGCAGCGATGGCTGCTCCAAAGCGCCTAATAACTGCGATCACCTTTCCGCTCATTCCCCCCCCCCCCACCCCGGGTAGTTTATTTTGAACAAAGGGTACACATTTCCCCCAACAGGGATTTTAGGAGATCTCGCTCCTTTTGGCAGCCCACTGCAAAACTGTCTCCACCCTCATTCAGTGGAGCCCGCAGAATTCTACATTTTTGTCCCCGTATGGACTCGATTTACCGCCCCCGTCCTCCAAAGGGGAAAGGGGACTAGCCTGTGCCATAATATTGGCAGCGAAAATCCGTTGCTATCGAGAGACTCCTGCAAATCTGTAGGCACAACATCTCCGATGGGTTTACAGGGTGTGGTATAGGCTCAACTTTATGGGCTGCATATGGCATAACCAATCCCCCAGTGTTTGAAGCGCTGTATGAAAGCTGGGCACAACTGGGAGTTTATAAGACAAGGGTTAATAGACGCTTATGTTTGTCTCTTTGGACTTTGTAGCTCTCGAAAAGGGACTTTTAACTTAGGCTAAACTATTTTATTAAAATCCACGCAAAACAATTTTGACTATTTTTACCGCCATGGTAACTTTTTAAATGAGAGGCATACATTGGGAAGGAGCTTGTGCTTTTCTCTTAATGCTTTCGAAACTATGATTACCCTCTCCCCTCCCCCCCCCCCCCAACATGCTCTTCAAAGTACAACAAAGTGCATCAACTGCTAGGCTGAATGCTGCTGAGCTGTAATTTGATTGCTGTTGTTTAATACATTCGGAACATAATGGAGAGTCGACTGTAGTCTAGGGAGGCGAGTGTACAAATACTCGAACTTCCAAGTTATTGAACAGAACTTTGTAGGATTGTGCTTTTCCATTTACAGATTTAAAAAGGAACTTTTTCAAGAAAAAGGCGTTTCCTTCCAAAACAATGTAACCAAACACTTAAGAGAGGCGCCTCCCCCCTCCCCCCAAATATCGCTTTTGATGAGCAGGTTTCCGAGGGAAGGTAAAACTGCCTCCGAATTAAAACACTTAAAACACTCATTTAAAAATATCCCTAAAGAAAATTGTAGGCAACTTTTCCTCCTTTCCAGAATAGCACGGCATCACAATGCTTTAAAGGAGCCCCTCTCTTTTTAAAGGGCGGGGGAGATCCGTATTAGAAAAGGGAGCGGAGATTTGTTTATAACCGACAGTTGATTTTCATTTAAAATATTTGCGGTAAGATCTCAGTTCACCAGCTACATCCCCCCCCAAACCAACATATTGTTCAGAGAGTCGGCTGCCAATGGGCACTTACGGCTCCCCCTTCTTTCTGTGGGAAAAAAAATCTGTGACATCTGCCTCTTTTGGGGGGTATTTATTTGGGTAATTCTAATGCGCTAACTTTCCATATTTTACACATACAGTTCATTCTGCTCTCAAGACGGGCTCACCATAATGGGCAGCTGTATAAAGATAATTTTCTCTCCCTACTAGAATGGAATATGCACGTTTTCCTTGAACACCAGAACAAAGAGCTATAAAAGCTCCGAAAGACGTGGGTGGAATAAACTTTAAGAAAGAGGTGGATTTCTGCTCCTCAGTTAATTGGTCTCTCTGTAGAGGATCTGTCCTTGATTTACAAATAACCCATTTTAATTATATCAAAAGCAAAAACGCCATGGACAGGAAAGAAAGAAAGCGACACAGGCTGCGACTGAATTTTTGTTGGGGGTTTCTTTGTTTTGGAGTTTACAGCTGTGTAATATAAATGACAGAGTTAATTCAAAGAAAGTGAACTTTGTCGCTGTTAAAGCCAATCTGGTGGAGAAAGAAGAAACGAGCGTGCTAACATAAATGTGTGTGTACATAGCCACATATGGACATAGTTAGACCCTGATTTGCTCGCACGCGCATATGGCCTTGTAGATGTATAACCCATTTTAAATGAGTGTAATTTACATATTCACTTGTCACATGGGGCAAACAAAACGTAAACATAAAACTGCAACTTAAGAAAATAATAAAAATTCGGCAGAGCGAACCAGCTTTCGATTTTCTTAAAACACCAGGATAGAAGGAGGCATAAACTCCTCTTTTTAAAATCTAGCTTTTCTGCAGGTTCCTATTCGATCGGGTTTGGGCCGCAAAAATTGTGCTAGTCCACAGGATCTCCAACAACCGTACTGTAGCTCCTTTTTCTGTTTTATTTTTAAAATAAAGCTAAACTGAATATAGGGTTTGGTTTGTTTTAGTCTATCTATAGATCTCTTTATGAAAAAGAAATTCACGAGCAAGTACTGCAATAGCCTGGCCTTATCATATATATATCTACCAAGCCCCTCTTCTGCATTCCACCAAGGCTTCTGCAGCCAATTCGCCAGATATTGGAGACTCTTTCTCGTTCTTTTTCTCTACAACTACCGCAGTTCTTCCCCTCGACCCCCTTCTTCGGTTCGTGCCTAGGACTCAGGCTGGATTTCTAAAGCCCCCCCACAAACCAGAAGATCGAGGAATGAAATGAGAGCCGAGCCAAGCCATTCTCCACGCAGAAGTGAAACTTACTCCGCGGGGTCTGGGTTGCAACCAAATATTTGGTGTTGCTACTCAGATAATATTGGCTGCTTCTCAGCTACTCGGTGCCTTAATAGCAAGGGAAAATAAAAGGCCTTTATAATAATAATAATAATTAATAATATAATAAAAATCTAATTCTGCCTGCAGGCTTCGGCCTCCTTTAGAGGGAGTGAGCAGAGGAAATCGCATCTTGTTGTTGAGATCTGATCTATAAAGCAAGGTCTCTGATAGAAATCGGTGCTTCAACCCAGCTCTAAACCCCACATAGTGTTAAGGTGCTATATTTCCTCTAATCTGCAGGAAACTCTGCAGCCCTAGTAATTGTTTCTTTGTAATTTTTGCTTAATTTACCAATAGCAAAATAATGATCCAAAGTTCCTAGTTTGCATGAATGGGGTGGGTTTTTTTTTTTTGTTTGGGTTTTTTTTTTTTTGAGGGGGTGGTGGTGAAAGCTTGTTCATTGTGGCTAGAGGGGAAAAAGTCTTTGGAAAGATGCTCATCTCCTTCCAGTGCTACTCTACTCTGTGTTTAAAAAAATAGTCCAGTTATCAAACTCCGGTTAACCTGGAGCTGCTCAAACTAGAGGTGCAGGGGCTGGAGTGGGGAGGCAGACTGTTGCTCCGCTATGAAAGGCAGGTATCCATCAAAGTCACATCTTGTCCAGCTGCCACGTGATTGTTTCGAGTTAACCAGGGCCTGTTGTCAGAAGCAAATATTTCCTCCAAGTCCACCGAAATGTCCTGCAGAGGGCAGATGCTGCTTGTTTTCTGCAGACAGTTCTCTGGAATATTGACCTAGGACTTTAAATCCATACCCAGCTTAAACACTTTACCCATCAGCATGTCTGTGGCCACAAAACACCTCGCTCCCGAGCTACAGATAAGATCATTTAGCCGAATCTGTTTGGGACGAGTGTAGTATTGACTAGGGGTTAGAAAAGATGATGAAATCTAACACGCCTAGAAACTAGCGTTAAAAGGGGGATATTGTATTTATGAAACCGAGCAAACCAAAAAGGATTTTAACACATGAGCACGTGTTAACACTGCTCAGTTTGATTTCGCCCACCAGTAAGCCAGGCTCCAAAAGGGGCTCCTTTAACATGGAGCTCTTTCACTTGAAAGTGACCAATTTGTTACAAACAGCGCAGCTGTATCTAACCGCCTCCCCCACCCGCCCGCCATCGCCATTGCTAGACTACTTGTTACTTTTTTATACAGCATTGTTCCTCTATACGCTCTTCAGGGCCACTGGAACCAACTAACACTTCGCTTTCTAAATCGATTCAAAATTCAGCTCGTTTTCCCAACCCAGAGAGACAGTGTACATGTCAACACTGGGCGTTCTCGGCGTGTGCATCCCCCCCAGAGGTCACTGGACAGCTCTTTTCTTTAAATCTAGTTGTTTTTAACAGGACTCCTTATAATTAAGCTCCGCCTTTGCTCTTAAATTAAGAGCTGACTAGAGAGGAGCAAATATTCGCCACCTCTCCCACATGCTTTCAAAGAGAACGGGACTGCTGGCTTCGAAAGCAGAGCTCTTTAGAGAAGCAGCAAAAGAAGGACACTCCTACAATCATGGGATTCAATGCTTAAAAATATACTGCCCCGGTTAGATTTGGCAAGACAAACTGAGAACGGCCTGGTGTGCTAACCTAAAAGACTCTGGACGTTATAAACGGAGGACCTGTCGATATATCCAGAACACTTACTCCAAAATCCCATTAAGTACAAAGGAAGTACAACTCAGTATAGATACTAGAGTGTTCGCCTCCCTTCAGATTTTAAGAACTATGCAAATCAATGCTATCTTTAAAAACAAATTACAGATATTTCAATAAGTAGAACAAACTATGAAGGTATTGTGCATTTCTGTTTTATGTAGATAATAAAATATTACTTTAACATAAATATATAAGGATCTCTGCGTTTTTATTTTTCCCCACAAGCACATCCAAATGTACCAAAACAAAGTATTTTTAGAGACGGAAACAAAATAATAATTAAAAAAAATTACATCCCATATAGATTTCGTTTACCTAGTCATTTAAAGCTACAGAAAAACAGTTTCCAGAACCTGTTTGCTTTAAAAGAAATAAATATACATTGAGGCAGGCCACTTAAAAATGATATGAAAATATTTCCCTGGGTAGCATTTAAAAAAAAAGAAACAAAGAAAAATAGACAAAGAAAACATTTAAACTATTTCTGCATTTCAAAGGACAAATATTAAACATATATACATAGTGGTAAGGTTTGCGTGGTAACTTTTTTATTATTATTTATTTTAAGTAAACCTATTTAGAGTTAGAGGCTTTTTCACAAACATCCTCTGAACTCTGTTTTTCTGACCTTACCCACATATTAACGTGTCTGAAAGTTCATTTCCTCCCTTTACCACTGGATCTGCCCTGATCTGAATCTTTCACTGGGAGCGAGTTCTCAGCACTCTAAATAGCAAGCAGCTGAATACATCCCCCCCAAAAGCTCAGTGCCTGTATCATTATGACCATCGTTGGAAAAAACAGAATAAAGGCAAATAAATACGCCTAACAGAACTCGCCATTTGCTCACCAAGAACATAAGAGACAACCAAATGTGACAGCCGCTTAAAAAGCCAGTAAGAAACGTATTCTAAAGTCCTACCTACTGAATTCACTGTTGAGCTGATCGAGAGAATGTTTCACGTTTTTCTCCATAATTGCCAAACACTCAGCTAACCAAACTTTTCAGATTATGAAAAAGCTTTTTTTCCCTATGACAGCACCCTTTTGTGCTGATTACATAGTTCATTTGTGAATTTGTACTTAGCACAGTGTAAAGTCCCCCCCGCCCCGCCATCTCCTACACAGCCACTGTTTCAAGTTTTCTCTTCTGTACTCCCCTCCATAGCCTTTTGTGTTTGTGTTTTTGGAAAGTTAACCGTTTCCCATCGAGCTAATGTCAAGAAATGCACTTTAAAGCTATCGACGAAGGGGAGAAAAGAGGAACTGAAAATGGCATTTCCCCACTCCATTTGGTCCCCCCTCCCCCAGTGAAAGAGACAAGGCTGCCCAACTTAAACTAGTCCTTTCGTGCAATGAATGGAGCAGCGAGTTGAGCAAAGGGCGTGGGGTTTTTATATATGAGCGGAAAAATAAATATGGAAAGTAAAGCAACAATAAATGCACTAGAGATATGCAGACAGAACCGTGTGCTAAGTGTTACTTATATATATGCAAGTTCTCCGTTCTTTCTGTTTATAGCTTTTTGTTGAAACTGCTCAATAAAACCAAGTTCAGAGGCTGACATCAGCACATATACTCCAGTGCTATGTAATTAGGAATACTAAAAGCACACAGAGAACTTTACATATGGGGTGTCTGAAGTTAAATATCCCCTCCCCCCGGTTTTCTTCAAAGTGTCACTTTCTTTCTGTTGGAAAACTCTGGACATACATTTAACCTCCACAACATTTCCTCCGAGCGCTTTCACAACGGGCCTTCCTCCCTAAAATGAAGCAATTAGTCTCTATTCATTTTTCTTTTACTGTCCCCAACCCCGAAACACTGCCTGAAAATGAAGTTTACGTTATTGGTTTTCATTATTCTCTTCCAAACTGGACGCTTGCCTCTGAAGGCACGTCTTAAGCGTTTGTGAGAGTCAGATCTCTTGAAAGTGGAAGTTGTTTGTTTATATATATTTGCTATGGTAAAAGGAGAAAATAAACATTACACATATGTAAGAAGACTTGTTTATAACAAAAGGTCACATATACACATTAAGAAAGCAAGGGCTATAACACAGTAACATTTTGTAGACTGGTCAATGGTTCCCTCACGCTCACCGTGGGAAATGCAAGTCATTTGCAACATCAAGGTCGGAAAAAAATGTATTTGTTAATGTAAACTTCAATTTTCTTGCAGTGCAAATTCAAACGGTTAAATACTGTCTACATCAAAAGGGATTTATTTTTTTATTCCTAATGGGGAGCCACATCAAATAAACACAGCAGCATGTGCCTATACTGAGCATCATTCCGAGATTAAAGCTGCCTTTGTGTTTAGCAGGGCTCAGAGTCGGTTCCATTCTTGTTTCGTAATTAATTGAGGGTTTTTTTGTAAAATTTTCTCTCAGTGCCTGACACTGTGCGTGTATCTGTCTGTCTCGCGTCTGTTTGTGTGTGATACTCACTCCACTCCATTGCATGGGCACTCGCCTGTAAAGATCAAAACACATCATTTCACCTGCTACCGTTTGCGGGATAGTCCAGTGCAGGTTTTTGTGTGTGTGTGTCGTTGTTCTGTTTTTAAGATAGGAGAAAACGTTAAAAAAACAAAACAAAACAAAAAAACAATCAAAAGTTGGGGGAGTGGGAATGGGGGGGGACAATTCCCCCCCGCCAACCCCCATGTGAGTTCACTGCACAGGCGTCTGCACCCCGTGGTGTGGTGGAGTGTCCCTACTTGCCCCATATACATCCTCGGCCCCGGGCAGAGTCCCTCCCGGGGGAGTCATGCGTTTCTCTTTCTGTCTCCTGTTACAAAACCACACTCGCACCACCTCTTTCTCCAGCTGTAGGCTGTCCGCCAGCGAGGTGATCTCCTGGGCAGAGGGCTTGGGGCACTTGAGGAAGTGGCTCTCCAGGGCGCCCTTGACGCTCACCTCGATGGAGGTGCGCTTTTTCCTCTTGCGCCCCTGGGCTGCGATCTTGTCTATGCTGGTCGGGCTGCCCGAGGACGAGTCCGCCTCCTCCAACCACTTGTTCAACAAAGGCTTCAGCTTGCACATGTTCTTGAAGCTCAGCTGCAGGGCCTCGAACCTGCAGATGGTGGTCTGCGAGAAGACGTTCCCGTACAGGGTGCCCAGGGCCAAGCCCACGTCCGCTTGGGTAAATCCCAGTTTGATCCGGCGCTGCTTGAACTGCTTGGCGAACTGCTCCAGGTCGTCCGAGGTCGGCGTGTCCTCGTCCGAGTGGGGGTCGTGGTGGCCCCCGCCGCCGCCGCCCCCGGGGTGCTGCTGGTGCGGAGGGTGCGGCTGCGGGTGCCCCCCGGGGTGCTCCCCGCCGTGGTGCTGCTGCTGCCCCTGCTGCTGCTGCTCATCGTGGGCATCCCTCAGGCCGTGGTGGTGCAAGCCCGGCTGGCCGGAGCCCAGCATCCCGTTGACCGTGAAGCCCGGCGGCTGGGAGTAGAGCAGCCCCGCTTGCCCCCCGTTGGAGGAGGCCATGCTGGGCGGCAGGTGAGCCGAGGCGCCCGTCCTCCATGCCCCGGCGGCGGCGTGGTGGCTGCCGGCGTGGTGCACCAGGTGGGGCGGTCTCCCCTGCTGCTGCTGCTGCTGTTGCTGGTGCTGCTGGTGCTGCTGGAGCTCGTCCCCTCGGCCCCCGGGCTGCACCACCGAGGGCTTGATGTCCTGCTGGCCCAGGGGGCTGGTGGACCAGGGCGAGTCCCCGCCGCCGCCGCCTCCCCCGCCGTGGGACAGCGCCGTGATCCACTGGTGAGCGTGGCTGAGCGGGTGCCCGTTGCTCTGCAGCGTGTAGTCCGCCTGCACCAGCGTCTGTGCATCCCTGTAGCCGGCGCCCGGCTGCATGCTCCCCGGCGGCTCCGCATGCACCATGGAGGAGCTGGAGGTGAGCAGGCTGTAGTGGTTAGACGCTGTGGTCGCCATGACTCTCCGAGCCGGACTGATCGCTCTGGTTAAAGGAGCCGCGCATTTGACAGCTACTTTTTCGCCTCGGGCTCCTCTCTCCTCTCGCTCCCCCCCAAGTCCTCTTGGCAGAGCCCACTGCAAAGGCACGCGTCCCGGCTCCTCCCTCCCGCGCCCTCCCATTGGCTCCCACCGCTTTGATTTACGTGGAGACCTCTAGCAACCGGCTCCGGCGGAACCGCCGATTGGCCCCAGCCGCGGCGCCGACACCCCGCCCCACAACCGCTCGCTCCCTTTTTGTAACCAAACTCTAAGGGGGGAAAAGGCGCTCGGCTGCTCGCAACCACATGGACGGGGGAAGGCGGGGGGAAGATGCGGGGGAGGGGGAGGATTCTCCGCGCCCCGACAGGAGAAGCAAGTACGCTCCACTCTGGCCATACACGATGCAAGTCCTGGAGGAGATGCACGTTGTTCTCCTGTTGCTTGCATCATTGCAAACCTGCCTGGCTCGTTGCATGCTGTAAACGCTCTTTGCTGTTGTGCACGCACGCGCTGCGCAGAGCGCGAGCTGTTGAGTGGGCTATCTTTAAGCACGGCCTGCATTGCAAGGATGGCACTGGTACAAGAGTGAGATCACTTTACCACAGTAATTTGTTCGCTCTGTAAGTCACACTAGCGCTTCATCAATGCTGCTCTGTTGACTCGTGATGAATTCCCTGCCCCCCCTCTCTCGCCCTTCCTCCATCCACGCGCCGACTCCTTACGATTTTTTTTAAAATCCAACTTTGTCAGCGACAGTTTAAAAATGAACCAGAGCCTGCCGGTTTGTAGATACAAGGGAGGCGCTGGAAAGATCCGAGCGGGTGCGATTCCGCTCTAGTCTTTACACCCAGCAGCCTCGGGGAAACTCGCGGCTCCCGTGCCACAATACCAGAGGGTGATGATGCCGGGTGCTGCCGCCCTCTGGGGAGGGCAAGAGGCTCTGGAAATTCCCAACCTGCCCCAGCAGCAGGTGTTACCCGGGACAAAACACCCAGCAAAGAATTCCGGGGCTTAATACCTTGCAAATCACAAAACCACGGCAGTCCGGCGGTGTTAGACTTCCCCAGGCACCGGGGGACAGGAGTGTTTACAGATCAGCTTCAGCGACTCCGTTTTCTGCGCGCTAACAAAAAGATAAACAAGTTGCTGCCCGAACAGGAAAGAAGGACATGGTGGAACTGAATGCGGATCTCTTAGGCATGAGCGGTACTCGGGTTAGCCGTGGTAAAGAGTTCATTTCCCATTTTTAAGTGGAAACCAAAGCTTTATCTTGAAAATAAACCACTGGGGGGTAGGGGGGGCTGCGCTGTAGACTAAAAGTATCTTAATCGAAATAGTACAATAGGGCAGACTGGAGAATTTATTACTACTAATAAGAACTAGCTTACTTCTGAGAGTTGTTTATAAATCACCATACTTAACATACAGCCCTTGAAAGACTATTTGGCTGGAAATATTCCTCCATGTGAGTGTGTGGACGGGCTGGTGCAAACATATTCACAGCACAAAGAGGCTCCTTAGTGTTAGGAAACAAGGGCCCAGGCAGGAGTACCTTGCCTAGTTAGTTTAGCGGCATATTAAGAGATTGTTCAGCCAGGAGTCAACTTGGCCCAAGTGAAAATCATTTAAGCTGCAAGGAAGGGGAGATTCTGCTCGAAATTTTTCCTTTCCTGTGGTGTGAGGAAGGCAAGCAAAGGGCAATGCTGTCTGCTCTGCAGGTATCCATGAAAAGTCAGTTTATACTTTATGTCTCTGAATTGTTTCCACGGTAGAAATCATAGTTCTGATCGTGTTTTAAGGACATTGACAGTTTGATGCTGACATGCTGGTGCAGTTTGTCCAAATGAGGTACTTTATAGTCCATTGCGTGGATATAAAAACAAGCAAAACCTACAACAAACTTCCACTAAAACAACCAACAACGCCTGAACAGAATCACAGCACAGCATACACCAGGAGTAAAGCGCTGTTCTTATTTCCTATTGGACGGAAGTGCTTTTTCAAGGCTGAATTTGAAATGGATTTCCTTCACATACCTAATAAAAGTACTTCAGGACACAGGCTACAGAATGGCTTATTTGCAAGACTAGTTTTTAAAGTGTGTTTATGTGCCTCGGGGTGGTTACAAGTGTTATCCTTTGAAAGTCAACGAGAAAGCCACTTCTGCCATAACTTAATATGTGTATCTCACATATTTACCCCCAACTAATATTTCTATATGGCGAAACTTACCTCTCAAGTGGACAAAACACACAAGACACTGAGCAGAGAGCAGGCACCATACATTAGAAGTTCTGTATACGGTGAAGCAATCTGAAATCAGCCTTATGCAACTTAAAAGTTCCCTGCGTCTCTCTCCTTCCCTCCGCCCCTCCAGTTATGCACAGACTAAGAGCGAGGGACGATGTATACAATCGCTGTTCCGCGTGTTTAATACCCCTAATAAATCACTGGCAGATATCAAAGGCTCCTGGCAATCACACAATTGCAAAAGTATGAACACGGTGTAAAAACCCCTTTCCCCCTACTTCTCCCCCTCCCCCAGTGACATTAACATCTATACGTTCACAGCTGGAAAGAGCGCGGAGTGCGAACGGTGAATTCAGAGGCGATGCAAACTCCGCCTCCTCGTCCCCATCATCATCATCATCATTGTTATCCCTGTCATTAATACTGTTTCTTAAGCATCCTTAACTCCCAGCTCCCCCTGTGGAGGAAACCGCTACCGGAGAGCTCATGAGCGGGGATTGTCTGCACCTCCGTGGTTCCTGTGCGACTGGTGCTGATTTCAGTTTGAGCCCCCAAATTGGGGCTGGTTTAGGTCCAGGGAGCTCGGGATGTGAAAGAGACAGTCATGTGTCCCCTTTCTTTGGTAACTGACCCTGCTGGATTAGAGGGCTCCGGAGCCTTTATTTCCTTTCTCTGCCCGTATAAAAGCAGGTTGAAGGTGATGCAGTGTCTTGGGCAGACACTGCAGTGTTTTGATTCAGCTCAGCCCTTTTCACTGTTCAAAGCAGCTGTTCAAATACTAGGGCTGCTTACTTTGACGTGAAGAGGATTTTCAAACAACCCTAAAAAGCTTTGAACTGACAGGCCTCCTTGATATCTCCTTCATTCCAATACAGCTACCCGAGAATATTCTCTATAAAACACATATAGGCTCGTCTTAAACGGAGCTTTCTCCTGCATGGGAGGTGAGCTGCTGCACACTCGCAAGGTACATTGCATAAGGAATGGTGGTGGGTTCAAAGCATTGGTCCTGCTGGGACGTTTAAAATCCAAGGCGAGCTACCGCATTTCCTCGGGATATAGTTTGTGGACTCTAGCCCTTTCTTGTTAAATATCTTGGGCTGTTGAATCATCCTTTTACTTGAGCTGTCTTAACGCTGACACTCTTTGCAAATCCAAGCCTTGCGGAGAGAAAGCTACATCTACTCGGTCAAAATACAAACACTGATCCTTTCTAGCAAGATTTTATTTCTAACGGCCCCTTCATGCTCAGGGGTTTAAGAGTTCTCTTTTTTTAAAAAAAAAGGCTCCTCTATTTAGAGGCGAAAAGCCAATTTTAAACTGTGCACTCAGTGGCTGGAAACTACGCCGGCAGCTTAAGAAAAAAACCTCTTCTAAACTTCGATTTTTTGCTCATGCATAGCTAGTTTTAGGGTGAAATCATTAAGAAGCAGCAATGCACTCTGCGATTTGCCAAAATACTTTTTCTGGTGCAATAAACACAGATCCATGCAACCGAGCCTGCTGCTTCCTTTAAAGGCCGAGTTGGGAGATTTGTGCACATTACTAGGACGCATTTAATGTAACTATTGTGAGATGCGACTGTTTTGATCTCTTGTTCCCTTTTTAACCTTTCTGTATGAACCATTCAATCCTGCGCTTTCTGTAGGTCTTTCCAGTGTGGCTCGAAGGAGCCTGATCTCGTGGAGAGACCCAGCACATGAATGGAACTTCAACTTTAAGGGCCTTCAGAGGGACAAAACTGAGGCCGAGGCTTCACAAGTGATTGCTTTAAAAAAAATCCAACCTACACAAAGAGGCAGCTGGCTGCTTTAATGAAAACTGCCTTAAAGCTGCAAGAACTGTAGCCTCAGGGATGTATTTATAAGATGACTCAAAAGCTACACTTTCAAGTTGCTTCTCCTCAGGGTAGGTATAACAAACATATTTAGCTAACATATCTAAACAAAATGGACAGAAACTGATAACTTGGATTGCACAGGATCACATTACCCACTGAAATTAAAACCCATAGTTTAAATTGATTTCTCCACCTAGCTGCATCAGACAAAAGAATATATTTTTTTTCTTGCTAGAATATCGATTCGCCTAGAAGATAGAAAGGTGTAGAATAATAATGATGAAAAAAGTTTCTGAAAAGTTTGTATTAATGTTCATTTCCAACATTCCCTGCAACTCTATTCTTCTGGCCACTTCATTCATATGTGGCTATTCTATTTTATCTGTATCACTGTTTAAACTAGTAGGATGTAATGTTCTAAGTTCAGTATTTGAAATTAAATAATTTGAATTCCCGGATATTAATCTTTTCCCTTCATCCTCCAGTTCTGAATCTTTGTCATTAAAAATGATCCACCCTTTGTAGTCCGCAAGTGAATATTTTATAGACAGATACCGCTATGAAGACTTCTAACACAACGTCAACCAGTCAAGCTTAGCTGTTGCAGGGATTACTTTGAGTAATTTATCAAAGGAACGCTGCTAAATTTGGAGTGGTGAATATGAGGCCTGGAGGGGAAAAGAAGCAAAGAGGACAAATTCCATCAGTTTGTGAGATAAATTCTACTTGGAGTTAATACAGCTTGTTTATATTGAAGTCTCAGAGCTAGAACAAGATGCGATTGGCAGAGCTGCTTCATGCAATTTAGTTTTCAGGAGGCTTGCTGTTAAATGACCTCCCAGCCACATAGTTTAAAGAGGGCTTCTTTTAGCATTAAAGCAGGTGAATTGGTAGCAGACAGGAGGGGCTCAAACATCTTTGATATATTAAAGTGTTTTCAACTGAGACCTTTCAGAAACTAAACTGGAGCTTGACAGGGGGGAAACAGTCTGCTTCACTGACAAATAAAATAGTTCCCTTTCTTCCCCCCAATAATCAAATAAACACATACACTAGGAAGAGCCCAAATATAATATTCTACTTAACTCAGGGAAATGAGGTTTTCTTACATAAGTTGCATTTTCGGTATGTTTTTAAGAAAAAGTGGAACACAATTAAAGCTTCTATTCTGAAATGTATTGGTAGAAGTGATCTCTAATGCCATGTTAACCTCCTCAGGGTGGAGGAGAAGCCGGGGTTGACTCTTGGTGGTGCATATGCGTACAATAGAAAAATCCAGTCAGTCTTGAAAACCTGAGCATGCCCTGCACTTCTAGACCTCAGCAGCTGCAGGTGATGGCAATAATGCATGTCACAAAGCTTTAGCCATAATAAAAAGTTGGAATGGAGGAAGAAATACTCGCTGAGGTTGGCCGTGGGAATATCTGGGGGGAGGTGGGAGAGAGAAAGAAACCTTGCCATAGAATCAGCCCAATAATGACCCCTTAGCCCTTCCCCGGGAGTTTTACATGATAAGCCAAAGGCAAAGGATGACAACTTGACGCTGCAGATTTCGCAGGCCCGCTGTGGGCTAGCAGAGGAACAATGAATAGACGACGTCTTCCAGGCTTGGCTCGGAACTCCATGGACCTTTCAAGAGCTTACGGTTGTAGACACTGGGCCCGATCCTGCTCCTATTGAAATGGGAGTAGGATCGGGGCCGCTCGTTTCAGAAGGGAAACCTGCTTAGTGTTTTCCACCTATTGTAAGATAGAGGCAAGATTCCCGCTGCCCAGCCCGCCGTGTTTTTCGGTGCGTCTATAAGGAAAGGCTAGGAGCGGCGACCCTCGCAAGCGGTGGGTGGGAGCAACAGACTTTGGCTCGGCCTGGGCGCAGAGCGTTGCCGCGGCGGCTCAGCGTGCGCTGCAGGGAGAAGCCGGGCGCTGAGTTTCCTCCCTTGGCGGAGGCAGCTGAGCGGTTAGAAAGTTTCTTTGGCCGGGCTTCGAAGAGGAAGAAGAAGAGGGAGGCAAACAAGGAGGCCGGGCCATTGTCCACAGAGGGTGCATTTTTGCCAGGCTGCCGTTGGTTGCTATAGTGAGGGGGGGGGGGGTGGCTGGGGAAGCCACACAGAGCAGCATAGTTCAGCTCCCTCCGCACTAGCCAGCCCCAGCGAGCAGCGCTCACCACCCCCAACCAAAATAAAAGCGCCCCCCGCCCCGCCGGCATCCCAGGCCCCTCCCTGGGTACTAGCCTGGTGCTCAAAGGCTGGAGGTGAGGGCGCACTGCTAGGTAGAAGTAGAGAGGGAGATGCTCTGGTTACACAGCTGGGGCATGAGCAGGCAAACAGGCTGCTGTAGTCTGCGCCCACAAGCAAAGCAACCCCTTCTTTCTGCTTTATTCCCCATACCGGTTTCTCATGCTTTAGTGAAAAGCAGAAATCATGGTCACTGCAAGTCCAGTTGGGATTCAATAGCTCCTGACAGTGGCGCACAAACGGGCAAGGGTGAAGAATGCTAGATTCATAGCAAGGAACATTACACCTGATACAGCCCCTATTCATTCGATCGCAGCGGCTTCCCATTCTGCAAATCATCAGTGTCACTGATCCTGAAACGAGCTTCTTTTTGTTTAAATAATTAAGCAGGGGTGGGGGAGAAGAACTTTACTTCTTCGATGCAAATGACCTGCTCTTTAATTTTAAAAGAGACTCTTATTTTGCAGCAGTGTTGTTTTTGTTGCCTTGCTATTGAACTTTGAAAACAGTGTGGAGTGGGAAGGCAATAATGAAGGGTCTCCAAGGCTGAAGATTTAGTTAAGTGTGCGCCTCGAGATGGCGAGAAGAAAGTTAGTTACTTAGTTAACTGAGAATTATTCACCTTCTGAGATCGTCACAGCAGCTTGTCCAAATGACAGTTTCGAACTGGGGTGAGGGAAATTTTCAGTTGTTGTTTTTTCCAGGACAAGTTATACTGCAGCTGAAGGAGAGAGGTCAGTATCTTTTCAAATCAATCTGTCTGCTCTGTACCCATATATTCCCTGTAAAGGGAAAATCTCCAACTTTGTTCCTTCATCTGTTCTGCATCATCTGAAGTAGACAGTTCTTTAGATTGCATGCACTTTTGCTCTCGACCAAGTGAAACTTTACAGTTATATAGAGTTATCTGAAATGAGAAAAAAATAAAAGTATTCTGTTCCAATCACATCGGAGAATTGTTCTTTTCTTGTCCCATTGTTATTTTTGATCTCGTTTTCGACTTTGTGGTTGATAAGTTTTTATTAAAAAAAAAAACTTTACAAGCCATCACTTAATGCATTATTCACATTTTTAAAAAATGCTTGAAAGAAATCACGCTAATGAAGAGAACATTTGTAGCAATTTAGCGATAATTATCAGAATCACCAAATATTCGCAAAGGCTTTAACATTACGTGTTGGAAGAAAAGCAAAACACATTATTTTAATAGTCTGATATGCAAACTATGGACCATTCAATTACATGGCTTAATAATGCATACATGATGTGATCTTGTTATTGGGATAGGAAGGTCTGCAATAATTCACTCCAAAGACCAAGTGTGCTCTTACATCCAGTAAAATCCATTGCCATGGATCAGGGGCCCCTGCCAAACTACATTTAAGAGAATAAAAATTAATGACTGAGAATTTGAGCGTTAAATTAACATTAATTATATGACCTGCCTGCTGGAAAGATTAAATATCTTAGGCCCTAATTAGATAACGTCTCCTCATACATCAAACAATTTCCATTTCCAGATTTCAGTATTAAAATGCAGAATGGGAAACCAGTGTTGTTTTCTCTTAGTCTCTTTCAGCGCTAGCACGTCAGATCTAAATACCTTACCAACCTTCTCCTGGAGGGTGGGGTTTGCAAGGGTGAAAGGGAGTCCAGGGAATATGTTTGGGTCAATGTGTTCTTCAAGTTGAATTTCTTTAACTAATTCCGCTGAACGTGTCTAACAAATTAGCGAGAGAACTTACGAACTAATTTTAGTAGCTCGAGAAACACCGAGCCCCTGCCGCGGCTTAAGAAGTGGAGCTGGGAGTCCAACTACTGGAAAGACACTTTGGTGTTTCAATAACTGAATGTACAGCGGGGTCTTGGGGCAGCTGAACTGCTTAGTTTGCTTTATTAGCAACAGCCCCTAACCCCCACGCTGACTGTAGAGAGGACAGCCCCGGCGGAGCTCAAACGGAGCTTAGCTAGCCGGGTAGCTCTCTCCTCCGGGAGGTGCACGGGACACGTCCTTCGGAGGCTTCTTCTCTTTAAATTGACACTTCAAAGAATGCGGCACTGCGCTCCCCCCGCGCCACCTCATCCACCCCCTATCCCCCCCGAACCATATTTTCTGCCCTTGTCAGCAGTTCATTTCGCGACCACCTCCCGTCTGTCTCCAGCGGCCTCGCCGCCCGCGCGCGCCCTTGCTGTGAAAAGGGGGCGGGCTGGTCCTCACGCGGGACTCCTCGCAAGGCTGCGCGGCTGCCGGGTGCCGCGCCCATCGCTGCGGCGGGGACCCGTATCCTTCAGCCCTGGGGGGGGGGGGCTAGCTAGCTTTGGGGAACGGTGCGTTTTCCGGGGCTGGGGGGGGGGGGGGCAGAAGTCGGAGGGCTAAAGGAAACAGCTCTTGTTTGTCAGCTCCTTCCGTCCCGAGGGTGAGGATTTCATTTCAGCCGCCAGACAAAAGGATCGCCGCACAGAAATGCCGGGGAAAGCCCTCCCCCCCCCTTTTTTTGGGGGGGGGCATGAAAGTGCCAGAGAAGAAAGTTTAGTTGCTGACTTCCGTGCCTGCGTTCACATTTCCGCTCCGAGGTCAAGTTTAAAGCGGGCCCTCCCACTCCCGGGGAGGGACCCAAACGGACCAAAGAGCAGCCACCTGTGTCCCCTTCGGCGTAGTCGAGCTGGGCAGAGCAGGCGGCTAGATTACAGGGGTTCGGGTTTCCCGTCAGAAAGCGGGGGTTTAACCTGGCACGTTTCCAGCTTCTCCAGGAAAACACCCAGGACCATTTTCTCCTTTCCAGGAAAAAGGGGCTTGTAGGACAGAGGGGATGCAGCCGGGGGAGGGGGGGGGGAGGGCAGAGGGGTGCAGGCGCAGGGGAGAGCGGATGCAGGGTGGGCACAGGGCAGTGGGGATCGGGTGCATGCCAGGGAGAAGGAGCGTGTGTGCGCGCGCGCGCAGAGCAGAGACCGTGCAGGTGTTTGCGTGTGTGCAGGGCCACGGGCGTACGGGATGTGTTTGGGCAGAGGACAGGGAGTGCAGGTGATTGTGCGTGCGCAGTTGACGCCGGACAGAGTGTAGTTTGTGCGCGCATGGGGAAGGGGGCAGAGTGGGGTGTGTGGGCGGGGGGAGAGGGCAGAGTGGGGTGTAGGCAGGGGAGGGGGCAGGGTGAGGTGTGTGGGTGGGGGAGGGGGCAGAACTGAGCGCTCGCGGTGTGTAGAGAGGAGGGGGCGGGAGGGGGCTCGGTACTGGGCTGACAGGTGGAGCGTGTGAGGATCTGTGCGGGGTGTGTGTGCAGGGGCGTGAGCGGGGGCAGAGCTGGGGTGCGGAGGGAGGGGCGCAGAGAGCGGGGTGCGGAGGGAGGGGCGCACGGGTCGCGGCAGGAGCGGGGATCTACACCAGTGATCAGAGGACAGGTCGGAATGGGCGCCGGGAAGCCGCGGCTGGCGAGGGCGGGCGGGCGCCGGGCGCACTGCAGGGTTTGGGGCGCGCAGCAGCGGGCGGGGAGCTGGGCGTGGCGGTAGCAGAGCCGGTGTTCCGGGGAGGGAGAGTGGAGAAGGGTTCAGGGGCGGGAGGTCGGGGAGTGGATCTGCAGAGGGGCAGCGAGCGTGTGTGAATACAAGAGGACGTCGGGGTGTCTGCAGGGGCCTGCCTGTGCGCCATCCCGGCGCAGAGCAGGAGTTTACTCCCTTGAACCCAAGGATGTGTCTGGGGGCAGCAGCAGGCCCGGGGCGCAGAGGAGAGGCAGGCACGGGGGTGCGCGGGGGGACGTGTGTGGCTGGGAAGGGGATGCCACGGTTTATTGCTGACCAGGCTGCAGAGCCCTGGGGGCGTGCATGGGGTATGTCCTAGCGCCCACCGCAAGATGGGTCCGGGGGAGAAGTCACAGTAGTGTCCCTACCGGGATGGGCAGCTGAAGCCGGGTGATCGGCGCTGGAGGAAGGAAGGCTGCTGCTGACCCGGAGCCAGCGTTCCTGCGCTCAGGAAAGCATGATGCGGGGGAAATGAGCTGCGGGATTTCCCGATCCCTCAGAGGAGTTGGGATTCCACTTCTGCAGCGCCCTTCGGGGGCGGTGTAGAAGACACTTGCCTGCAGATTTCCCTCCCCGCACGTTGACTTCTCTGTCGGTTTCCTTCCAGACTTGCTTGGCAGCAGATGTCAAAATGAACCTGGACTTTCCCCTGTATTGGACGATCGACGGCTGCCTAACCCCTCCTTGTACGCTGGTGACCCTGTGCTCTCACTGACTAGATACAGAAACAATGACGCCTAAATCCGCACTAAGGACGCTGCCTATATACGCACTTCGAATCCAAGCAGTGGGACAGTTACTCAGACTGACACATAATGTCTTCCTGGGCTTGGCGGTGTCAGGAATTGAAGACCGCATTACACCTGTCTCCACTCTGGGCTAATGCTCCATTTAACGACGGTGTCACTGATCAGATGTGTAGTTCATTGGTGCTTATCCCAACAGGGACCTTTATAGATTTCGAGGGTGAGGGTACCTTAATAAATTGGGAAAACGTTCTCAGCATATATAATTACAGTTTTGGTACCTCTGCAGGGGGGCTCAGTTGGTCCCTGCAGCCCCTGCATATCCCAGGTCACTTCAGCATCATACATTTCCTGTTGAATTTTAGGGCTAAATCCTCACTTGAGTAATCCGTACAACAATTAGCTCAATTTTTCTTCAATGGGACTATTCCGGGAGCAGGGATTACTCAAATGAATAAAGATTGGTAGGCTAGGCCCTTCACTGACTTTCCATTTAGACAGGCACTTTAAAGCAAAAGTTGAGGGAAGCCCTGAAATAAATATAATCAAAGCAATACTATTAAATAGATACCAGATATAAAAGGAAAGGAGAAACAGAACCACATGTCAATTTCACCCTGCATTGTAATCTTGCAATTCAGTAAGAACCTAAGAATGGCCGTACTGGGTCAGAAAAAGGTCCATCTTAACCCAGTATCCTGTCTTCCAACAGTGGCCAATGCCAGGTGCCCCAGAGGGAATGAACAGAACAGGTAATCATCAAGTGATCCATCCCGGTGCCCATTCCCAGCTTCTGGCAA